>NW_024120822.1:0-9312 GCF_003073215.2 Triticum urartu
GACGAACAAGCTAGCCCTCCAGAGCAGGCAGCAGATGGAGAACCGGAGGAGGACAATTACATGCCTCTCTCTGAAGACGAGGCGAGCCTCGGCGACGATGAGTTTATCGTGTCTGAGGACCCTGTCAAGCAAGAGAGCTTCAAGCGCCAGCTTATGGCCATGGCAAATATCCTGAAGAAAAAACAGCAACAGCTTCAAGCCGATCAAGACTTGCTAGCAGACAGGTGGACCGAAGTCCTTGCGACCAAGGAGCATGAACTCGAGCGCCCATCCAAAAGTTACCCAAAACGCAGGTTGCTACCTCACCTCGAGGAGGAAGCATTGAAACCTCATTCACCAGTGTACGATGCGGGTGACCGACCACTACGCGAACGAGCCAGAGAGGCGTTTTAGCCTAAAGTTCAGACCGCACCCCATCGCCACTCAGTCAAAAATACTAAGGCCCGGGGCAACACAGAGGACCTGCGAGACATCTTGGACAGTAAGGCAAAAATCGCAAGGTCAATATACGGGACACGGGCACGTGCGCCCACGTGGGACGATGATCGTCGCGTCAGATACACCAAGGACCCAAGGGTAAAACCCAGCCGGCCCGAATACAGCAGACAAGACTCATACGAACTACGTGGGGATATAGCCTGGCACAGAGGTGCCGCACGCCCCCTATGCTTCACTGATGAAGTTATGAATCATGAATTCCCGGAGGGTTTCAAACCCGTAAATATTGAATCATACGATGGCACAACAGATCCCGCTGTATGGATTGTGTATTTCCTCCTTCACATCCACATGGCTCGCGGTGATGATCTACATGCCATCAAGTACCTCCCACTAAAACTCAAAGGACCAGCTCGTCATTGGCTGAATAGCTTGCCAGCAGATTCCGTCGGTAGTTGGGAGGATCTGGAAGACGCATTTCTTGACAACTTCTCGGGCACTTATATGTGGCCACCGGATGCTGATGACTTGAGCCACATAACCCAGCAGCCAGGGGAATCGGCCAGACAATTCTGGACATGGTTCCTGACTAAGAAAAATCAAATTGTAGACTGTCCGGATGCAGAGGCCCTAGCGGCATTCAAGCATAACATCCGCGACGAGTGGCTCGCCCGCCACCTCGGCCAGGAGAAGCCGAAATCTATGTCAGCCCTCACGACACTCTTGACCTGCTTTTGCGTGGGTGAGGACAGCTGACTGGCTCGCAGCAACAACACATCAAGGAATCCGGATACCTCGGATACCAAAGATGTTAACGGTAGGCAGCGTCGTAGTAGACCAAAGTGCCGCAATAACGGTGATAACACCGAAGATACGGCAGTCAATGTCGGATTCAGAGGCTCTAGATCCGGTTAGCGGAAAAAACCATTTAAAAGAAATACTCCGGCTCCGTCCAGTCTGGATCGCATATTGGATCGCTCGTGTCAAATCCACGGCACCCCCGACAAGCCATCCAATCACACCAATAGAGAATGCTAGATGTTCAAGCAGGCTGGCAAGTTAAATGCCGAGAACAAGGACAAGGGGTTGCATAGCGACGACGAGGAGGAGCCCCGGCCGCCGAACACAGGAGGACAGAAGGGCTTTCCCCCTCAAGTGAAGACGATGAACATGATATACGCAACCCACATTCCCAAGAGGGAGCGGAAGCGTGCACTAAGGGACGTCTATGCGATGGAGCCCGTCGCCCCAAAGTTCAACCCATGGTCTGCTTGTCCGATCACCTTCGATCGCAGGGACCACCCCACTAGCCTCCGTCATGGCGGATCCGCCGCACTGGTCCTAGACCCCATCATTGACGGATTTCACATCACTCGAGTCCTTATGGACAGCGGAAGCAGCCTGAACCTGCTTTATCAGGATACAGTGCGAAAAATGGGTATCGATCCCTCGAGGATCAAACCCAGCAAAACCACCTTTAAAGGCGTCATCCTAGGTGTAGAGGCCCATTGCATCAGCTCAATCACACTGGAAGTGGTCTTCGTATCACCGGATAACTTCCGAAGCGAAGAATTAATCTTCGACATCGTCCCGTTTCGCAGTGGCTATCATGCACTGCTCGGACAGACATCATTTGCAAAATTCAATGGAGTGCGGCATTACGCATACCTCAAGCTCAACATGCCAGGACCTCGGGGGGTCATAATAGTAAATGGAAACACAGAACACTCGCTCCGTACGGAAGAGCACACTGCGGCCCTTGGAGCAGAGGCACAAAGCAGCCTGTTCAGGCAGACCACTCATTCGGCGTCACAGCCCCCGAACACCTTCAAGCGAGTCTGGAACAAGATGCAACAGGATCACCTGGCATGATCAGAACTCTCTTAGCAATCCGGCCCCCGTGCCAGTCCCAGTGCAGTGACGAAATCCATGCCGCGCGTACATAACTACGCATTGAAAATACCATGGGCATAGGCGGGGGCACAATCAGGACACGCCCGCATTGTGGCTTAACCACACCAGGGGCTGTATACCTTTGACATTCCTTTTCTCTTTCAGGGCCTAACTCTTTGGAAGCCCTTTCCGGCAGTCCGATTGCCGGACACATTCCGGAAGTAACAACCAAGGCGGCAAGAAGCTAATATGAACACGGGAATCGCCAGGTGGTCTCTAGTAATACTTGATATACCCGCTTTTCACTATTTATGCGTAGCTTGCCCTAGGATAGGAAATTTCGAATTGTCCTACTTTATGCTTATTGCACTACTTGTACCAGTACGCTTCGACATATTATTCAAATAACAATGCATATCATTAATCTGTCATCGCATTATTTAAGTTTTCCTCTTTATCTTATATGTCCATTTACGACAATCCGCACCAGCACATTCGGGTACAGTCAGTACGCCAGGGGCTCTCATTTACCCCACAGTACAGTGCAAGAAGTCCGAACACTTTCGATAGTGCGGCACCCCGAACTTATAGCATTATATGCATCAGCTCCGAATCATGTCTTTGGTCAAATGTTGGGTTGCCCGGCTCCCATGCTTTGGTACCTTACGTTCCGCTATATCGGCTAAGGTAGCGGTGGGAGAACTACTGCAATTGTGTCCCGGTTCTTCCGGACGAGCACCTCAGTAGAGAAAGCCAAAAACTGACTGTCATGATAAGGCGAGAGACTGGTCGCTGTTCGAGAGGTCTCAAGTCCTTAAAGACTTTTTCCGCTTCGGGCGAGGAGTCAGCCTTGTCCGGCTTAGGCGTGTATAAAGCCCCAAATTCGGCCCTCCGAATACCAGGGGCTTCGCCAAAAATTTAAAATCATTGACTTCTATGGCTAAGTGAGAGTGATAAAGCATTATAGTCCGATTGCCTGGTTCGTTGCGCTGAACACCTCCCTTGAAGGACCCAAAGTTGGGGTAAAGAGTGTTCAGATTTACCCCGAACACCCCAGTTCTAGTTACATGGGGGTAGAAGCCGACGACTGGCCAACTCTCAGATTTTATAAACGGCCACACAGAAGGTAATATTTTAAATTAAGAAAGCGTCGCATGGCGCAAAAGAACTCGTTTCATATTATAGGATCACATGGGCATGTTCATTCAAAAATAACATCCTTGGCACACTCATCTACCACTAAGCGGGAACCCTTCAGGACGCTCTCATAGTAATTCTCGGGGCAGGATGCTCCTTACCCTCCGGCGGCCCCTCCTTCACCAGCTTCACGGCGTCCAGCTTCGCCCAGTGCACCTTCGCCCGAGCAAAAGCCCTGCGTGCACCTTTGATGCAGACAGACCGCTTGATGACTTCAAGCCATGGGCAGGCTTCCACAAGCTGCCTCACCAGACTGAAGTAGCTGCCGGACAGGGGCTTGCCAGGCCACATCCGGACTATAAGGCCCCTCATGGCCTGTTCGGCCGCCTAGTGAAGTTCGACGAACTGCTTCAGCTGGTCGCTCAAGGACACTAGGTGTTCGGTCCCAGTATACTGAGACCAGAACAACTTCTCCGTTGAGCTCCCCTCCTCAGCCCGGTAAAACTCCGCGGCATCCAGTACACTGCGGGGAAGATCTGCAAACGCTCCTGGAGAGCTCCGAACTCGGGTAAGAAAAAGGAAAGTCTCCTTCACATGCTTGCTTTGCATATTGAATGCCTTACTCGCTGCTATCTTCTTCGCCGCGTCAATCTCCTGGAGGGCCTTGTGGGCTTTGGCCTTGGCGCTCCGGATGCTTTCAAGTGCCTGCGCGAGCTCGGACACTCGCGTCTTGGATTCAAGCTCCAAGGACTCATGCTTTTTGGCGAGAGCCTCGAGCTCTTGCTGCACCTTGCCCACTCGGGCTTCTTGTTTCTCCCGTTCCATGCGTTCTTTGGCCGCTTTGTCTTCGGCCTCGGACAACGCCTTCCTCAGGGTCTCCACGTCGGTCGTGGCCCCTGAAAAATTCATGATGATCCTATTACTTTACACCCGAACTTCTTTTTAACTATATAGACATGGGTATATCTTACCTTTGCTCTCTTCGAGCTACCTCTTGGTAAGGCCGAGCTTGTCCTCGGACCGCTTCAGGGCCTGCTTCAGGGCAGAGACTTCCGCAGTACGTGCGGCAGCGGCCAGCAGTGAAGCCTGCACCTACACATAGACATATTCTAATTAGACTCCTGAATTATGATTTGATCCTCTATTCGGCTTTTCTTCATGAACGCCGAACAGAGCATCAGGGGCTACTATCTATGCGGTAATATTTCCTTATATTTTGATTGCTTACCTCAAAGCCTGTTAGGAGGCTGGCGCAAGCTTCGATCAGTCCGTTTTTGTTGGACTGAACCTTCTCGACCACCGCACTCATAATAGTGCAGTGCTCTTCATCGATGGAAGCGTTGTGAAGCGCTTCCAACAAGTTGTCCGGTGCCTCTGGTTGGACAGAGGACAACGGCACGGATGGTTGGCCCCCCTTAATGGGGGACCGCCTGTCGGAATCCGGAACCATCGGAGGTTCCGGCGCAGTGTCCGGCTGGGGCCCGAACTCGAAGCCTGTAGGAGCCTCGCTCCCTTGGTACCCAGGGTCCAGGAGGTCGCCGTGAGGCGTCCCCAGGATCACCTACCCTTGGCTCAGTGCCTTTTGAGACAACACCTCGGCGTTGTCCGTAGGGCGAGGGGTGGAAGCCGTCGGAGGAGAACCGCTGTTCATATCCGACGAGTCCAAAGAGCCGCTCAACGAGGGTACGTCGAGATGAGCTCGGGCCGGACTGCATAATCATGTTCGGCATGAGCAAAGGCAGTACAATAAAACATACCATGAAGTACTATGGTGTCCGGACACTTACGACTTCGCCAGGGGCTTGTCCCTGGGTAGCCACTCGTTGCCGCTGTCGGCGGCCGTCGTGGCCCAGTCTGGGGGGAGGGTCTTCTCTTCTTGGACCCTTCGGCCTCCCCGGATGGGTCGGCCTTCCTTTTCTTGTCTCCCCCGGCGGGGGGGGGGAGAACATTTCTCCTCCTCCTCGTTTCCGTGGGAGGAGGGTGCGTCGGACTCATCAGACGATGAGTCCGATAGAACCATCTTCCGCCGGAGACCCTTTCGGGTCCCCGCGGCCTTCTTCTTGGCTGTGTTTTCCGGCACCTCGTAAGGTGCCGGAGTCAGCATCTTCGTTAGAAGAGTGTTTGCAGGATCTTCGGGTAGGGGGGCTAGGAAATCAAGTTGCTCCGCTATCTTTATCCAGTCCTGTTAATGACATGAAAGCTTAGATACAGCACATAACTAAACTAGGGCCCACAAAACAAATGCCTGTTGTTGGCATGGAATGATCCGGCCGAGGAGCATGACCTGGACCACGTTGACGAGCTTGATTTTCTTGCTCGTCATGTTCTGGATGCAGGTATGGAGTCCGGTTAGCTCTACCGGAGAACCCCACGACAGGCCCTTCTTTTTCCAGGAGGTGAGCCACGTGGGGATTCCGGATCGAAATTTGGGGGCCGCCACCCAGTTGGAGTCGCGCGGCTCGGTGATGTAGAACCACCCCAATTGCCACGCCTTTACGGTATCCACGTAGGTACCCTCGAGTCGGATGACATTGGGCATCTTGCCCACCATGGCGCCTCCGCATTCTGCTTGCTGGCCTCCCACCACCTTCGGTTTGACATTGAAGGTTTTCAGCCATAGGCCGAAGTGGGGCCTGATGCGGAGGAAGGCCTCGCACACGACGATAAACGCTGAGATGCCAAGGATAAAGTTGGGGGCCATATCATGGAAATCCAGCCCGTAGTAGAACATGAGCCCGCAGACAAACGGGTGGAGAGGAAATCCCAGTCCGCGGACGAAATGGGAAAGAAAAACTACCCTCTCATGGGGTTTGGGCGTTGGGACGATCTGCCCCGCATTCGGCAGTCGGTGCGCGATAGTCGCAGGTAGGTATCCGGCCTCCCGTAACTTTTTGATGTTTTCCTCCATGATGGAGGAAGCCATCCACTTGCCTCCTGCTCCAGACATTCTTGGAGTGGTTTGAGAAGAAGGACGCAAGCTTGGGCGCTAGAGCTCGAGTGTGCGGGAATGAGAAAGCGAGAAGGAAGAAGGCGTGGGTGAAAAAAGTAGATCTTTTTCCCTTTTATAAGGGTGGAGGAGGCAATGAGTCTCCCCACTTGCCTGGCAAAACCGCTTATTTCCCAGGCGCCGTAATTGATGACGCGGTTGGGTTACCCACGTCCATATTGATGAGAATCCTATGATAAGGGGAACATGATCTCTGCTTTGACAAGACGTATCGAGGAAAACGCCTCGCGATGTGTGCGGAGCTGGTTGAGAAAAGTGGTTCGAATAATAACTGGGCCATGAAGTGATGTCATACTATCAAAACCTGTCAGCAGATTGGATCTATGGAAGTATTATTCTCTCTACGGTGGTATGTGGAACTTATTTTACATGGTCGGACACTATCCTTGCATTCAAACTCTTCCATGGTGTATTCGGAGGAGGAACCCGCCTTGCAATGCCGAATACAACACTGCGCGCCGGACTCATCGTCATTGAAGCCTGGTTCAGGGGCTACTGAGCGAGTCCTCGATTAGGGGGTCTCTGGACAGCTGGACTATATCCTTTGGCTAGACTGTTGGACCATGAAGGTACAAGGTTGAAGACTTCATCTCGTGTCTGGATGGGACTTTACTTGGCGTGGAAGGCAAGCTAGGAAATACAGATATGTATACCTCCTCTTTTGTAACCGACCTTGTGTAACCCTAGCCCCCTCCGGTGTCTATATCTGTTAATGACATGAAAGCTTAGATCCAACACATAACTAAACCAGGGCAAATAAATACCCTGAGAGATATAAAAGCCTATCGGATGGGCGCGGCGCTTTGCGCTGAGTCCGCGGTCCTCGGTGAGGGAGGGAGGCATCTCGGCGCCCTAGAACAGCACCCTCTAGACGTCCTCATGCGTCATGTCGTAGAGCTCTCGCAGCGTCTGGTGCTTGGCCGAGTCGAACTCCCACAAAAAAATGCCCGTCGTTGACACGGAAGGATCCGGCGGAAGAGCATAACCTGGACCACGTTGATGAGCTTGATTTTCTTGTTCGTCATGTTCTGGATACAGGTCTGGAGTCCGGTCAGCTCTATCGCAGAACCCCAGGACAGGCCCTTCTTTTTCCAGGAGGTGAGCCCCGTGGGGATTCCAGATCGAAACTTGGGGGCCGCCACCCAGTTGGAGTCGCGCAGCTCGGTGATGTAGAACCACCCCGATTTCCACCCCTTTATGGTATCCACGTAGGTGCCCTCGACCCAGGTGACATTAGGCATCTTGCCCACCATGGCGCCTCCGCACTCTGCTTGCTGGCCACCCACCACCTTCGGTTTGACATTGAAGGTTTTCAGCCATAGGCCGAAGTGGGGCCTGATGCGGAGGAAGGCCTCACACACGACGATAGACGCCGAGATGTTGAGGGTGAAATTGGGGGCCAGATCATGAAAATCCAGCCCATAGTAGAACATGAGCCCGCGGGCAAATGGGTGGATAGGAAATCCCAGTACGTGGATGAAATGGGTAAGAAAAACTACCCTCTCATAGGTTCGGGCATGGGGACGATCTGCCCCGCATTTGGCAGCCGGTGCGCGATATCCGCGGCCAAGTATCCTCCTTCCTGTAACTTTTTGATGTGCTCCTCCGTGGCGGAGGAGACCATCCACTTGCCTCCTACTCCGAACATGATTGGAGTGGTTTGAGAAGAAGAACGCGAGCTTGGGCGTTAGAGCTCGAGTGTGCGGGAATGGGTAAGCGAGAAGAAAGAAGGCGTGGGTGAAAAAAGTAAATCTTTGTCCCTTTATAAGGGCGGAGGAGGCGGTGTGTCTCCCCACTTGCCTGGCAAAACCGCTTATTACCCAGGCACGGTAATTCATGGCGCGGTTGGGTTATCCACGTCCGTATTGATGAGAATCCCGTGATAAGGGGAACACATCTTTGCTTTGACAAGACGTATCAAGAAAAACGCCTCGCGATATGTGCGGAGCTGGTTGAGAAAAACGGTTCGAATAATAACCGGCCCATGGTGTGATGTCATGCTATCAAAATGTGTCAGCAGATTAGATTTGTGGAAATATTATTCTCTCTACGGTGGTATGCAGAACTTATTTTGCAGGGTCGGACACTATCCTTACATTCAAACTCTTCCATGGTGTACTCGGAGGAGGAACCCGCCTTGCAATGCCGAAGACTACACTGCGCGCCGGACTCATCGTCATTGAAGCCTGGTTCAGGGGCTACTGAGGGAGTCCTGGATTAGGGGGTCTACGGATAGCCGGACTATATCCTTTGGCCGGACTGTTGGACTATGAAGATACATGATTGAAGACTTCGTCCCGTGTCCAGATGGGACTTTACTTGGCGTGGAAGGCAAGCTAGGCAATACGGATATGTATATCTCCTCCTTTGTAACCGACCTTGTGTAACCCTAGCCCCCTCCGGTGTCTATATAAACTGGAGGGTTTTAGTCCGTAGGACAACACACAATCATACCATAGGCTAGCTTCTAGGGTTTAGCCTCTTTGATCTCGTGGTAGATCAACTCTTGTAATACTCATATCATCAAGAACAATCAAGCAGGACGTAGGGAATTACCTCCATCAAGAGGGCCCGAACCTGGGTAAACATCATGTCCCCTGCCTCCTGTTACCATCCGCCTTAGACGCACAGTTCGGGACCCCCTACCCGAGATCCGTTGGTTTTGACATCGACAATGGCCTTTTCCCAAACCATTTTGAGCACCGTCTTGAAATAGTTGGTGCAGGAAGCACTGAGTCTTGCGGCGGTGAGGACGTCGGAACGGCGTGCGATTTCTCCTAGAGGATCGTCGTCCAAGGTCTCCCAGCCCCGACGAGGAGGAGAACCGCCTGGCAAAT
>NW_024120823.1:0-14087 GCF_003073215.2 Triticum urartu
GTTTGGCACACCCAAAGTATTCCTACGGTATCCGGGAGTTGCACAATCTCATGGTCTAAGGAAATGATACTTGACATTAGAAAAGCTTTAGCATACGAACTACACGATCTAGTGCTATGCTTAGGATTGGGTCTTGTCCATCACATCATTCTCCTAATGATGTGATCCCGTTATCAATGACATCCAATGTCCATGGTCAGGAAACCGTAACCATCTATTGATCAACGAGCTAGTCAACTAGAGGCTTACTAGGGACATGGTGTTGTCTATGTATCCACACATGTATCTGAGTTTCCTATCAATACAATTCTAGCATGGATAATAAACGATTATCATGAACAATGAAATATATAATAATAACTAATTTATTATTGCCTCTAGGGCATATTTCCAACAACAATGTGGAATAGTTTCACAACTCATGTCACCTGGAACACCACAGAGTAATGGTGTGTCCGAACGTCGTAATCGTACTTTATTAGATATGGTACAATCTATGATGTCTCTTACCGATTTATCACTATCGTTTTGGGGTTATGCATTAGAGACAGCTGCATTCACGTTAAATAGGGCACCATCTAAATCCGTTGAGACGACACCATATGAACTGTGGTTTAGCAGGAAACCTAAGCTGTCGTTTCTTAAAGTTTGGGGCTGTGATGCTTATGTGAAAAAGCTTCAACCTGATAAGTTCGAACCCAAATCGAAGAAATGCGTCTTCATAGGATACCCAAAGGAAAATGTTGGGTACACCTTCTATCACAGATCTGCATGGGTCCTTTCTAGAGAAGAAGTTTCTCTCGAAAGAAGTGAGTGGGAGGAATGTAGAACTTGATGAGGTAATTGTACCTTCTCCCGAATTGGAAAGTAGTTCATCACAGAAATCAGTTACAGTTATTCCTACACCAGTTAGTGAGGAAGCTAATGATGATGATCATGAAACTTTAGATCAAGTTACTACCGAACCTCGTAGGTCAACCAGAGTACGGTCCGCTCCAGAGTGGTACGGTAATCCTATTCTGGAAGTCATGTTACTAGACCATGACGAACCTACAAACTATGAGGAAGCGATGATGAGCCCAGATTCCACGAAATGGCTTGAGGCCATGAAATCTGAGATGAGATCCATGTATAGAACAAAGTATGGACTTTGATTGACTTGCCCGATGATCGGCGAGTCATTGAGAATAAATGGATCTTCAAGAGGAAGACGGACACTAATAGTAGTATTACTATCTACAAAGCTCGAATTGTCGCACAAGGTTTTCGACGAGTTCAAGGTGTTGACTATGATAAGATTTTCTCACTCATAGCGATGCTTAAGTCTGTCCGAATCATGTTAGCAATTGCCATATTTTATGAAATCTGGCAAATGGATGTCAAAACTACATTCCTTAATGGATTTCTTAAAGAAGAGCTATATATGATGCAACAAGAAGGTTTTGACAACCCTAATGGTGCTAACAAAGTGTGCAAGCTCCGGCGATCCATCTATGGACTGGTGCAAGCATCTCGGAGTTGGAATATACGCTTTGATAAGGTGATCAAAACATATGGTTTTATACAGACTTTTGGTGAAGCTTGTATTTACAAGAAAGTGAGTGGGAGCACTACAACCTTTTCTGATAATTATATGTGAATGACATATTGCTGATCAGAAATGGTGTAGAATTTTCTAGAAAGCATAAAGGAGTGTTTGAAAGGAGTTTATCAAAGAAAGATCTCGGTGAAGCTGCTTACATATTGAGCATCAAGATCTATAGATATAGACCAAGACGCTTGATAAGTTTTTTTCAATGAATACATACCTTGACAAGTTTTTGAAGTAGTTCAAAATGAAACAGTCAAAGAAGGAGTTCTTGCCTGTGTTGCAAGGTGTGAAGTTGAGTAAAGACTCAAAGCTCAACCACGGAAGAAAATAGAAAGAGAATGAAAAGTCATTTCCTATGCCTCGGTCATAGGTTCTATAAAGTATGCTATGCTATGTACCAGACCTATTGTGTACCTCACCATGAGTTTGGCAAGAGGGTACAATAGTGATCCAGGAGTGGATCACTGGACAGCGATCAAAATTATCCTTAGTAGAATAAGGACATGTTTCTCGGTTATGGAGGTGACAAAAAGTTTGTCGTAAAGGGTTACATCGATGCAAGCTTTGACACTGATCTGGATGACTCTAAGTCTCAATCTGGACACATATTGAAAGTGGGAGCAATTAGCTAGAGTAGCTTCGTGTAGAGCATTGTGGACGTAGAAAATTTGCAAAATACACACGGCTCTGAATGTGGCAGACCCGTTGACTAAACTTCTCTCACAAGCAAAACATGATCACACCTTAGTACTCTTTGGGTGTTACTCACATTGTGATGTGAACTAGATTATTGACTCTAGTAAACCCTTTGGGTGTTAGTCACATGGAGATGTGAACTAATCACATAAATATCTATTAGTGTTAAATCACATGACGATGTGAACTAGATTATTGACTCTAGTGCAAATGGGAGACTGGAGGAAATATGCCCAAGAGGCAATAATAAAGTTGTTATTTATATTTCCTTATATCATGATAAATATCTATTGTTCATGCTAGAATTGTATTAACCGGAAACTTAGTACATGTGTGAATACATAGACAAAACAGAGTGTCCCTAGTATGCCTCTACTTGACTAGCTCGTTAATCAAAGATGGTTAAGTTTCCTGACCATAGACATGTGTTGTCATTTGATGAACGGATCACATCATTAGAAGAATGATGTGATGGACAAGACCCATCCGTTAGCTTAGCATAATGATCGTTTAGTTTTATTGCTATTGCTTTCTTCATGACTTATACATGTTCCTCTGACCATGAGATTATGCAACTCCCGAATACCAGAGGAACACCTTGTGTGTTATCACATGTCACAACGTAACTGGGTGATTATAAAGATGCTCAGGTGTCTCCGAAGGTGTTTGTTGAGTTGGCATAAATCGAGATTAGGATTTGTCACTCCGTGTATCAGAGAGGTATCTCTGGGCCCTCTTGGTAATAAACATCACTATAAGCCTGGCAAGCAATGTGACTAATGAGTTAGTTGCGGGATGATGCATTACATAACGAGTAAAGGCACTTGCCGGTAACGAGAATGAACTAGGTATGAGGATACCGATGATCGAATCTCGGGCAAGTAACATAACGATGATAAAGGGAACAACATATGCGGTTTGACCGATAAAGATCTTCGTAGAATATGTAGGAGCCAATATGAGCATCCAAGTTCCGCTATTGGTTATTGACCAGAGATGTGTCCCAGTCATGTCTGCATAGTTCTCGAACCCGTAGGGTCCGCACACTTAACGTTCGATGACGATTTGTATTATGAGTTATGCGATTTGATGACCGAAGTTTGTTCGGAGTCCCGGATGAGATCACGGACATGACGATGAGTCCCAAAATGATCGAGAGGTAAAGATTCATATATTGTAAGGCTATATTCGGACATCGGAAAGGTTCCGAGTGATTCGAGTATTTTTTGGAGTACCAGGGAGTTACGAAAATTCACCAGGAGAAGTAATGGGCCTTATTGGGCCATACGGGAAAAGAGGAGGCAGGCCAAGGGGAGGTGGCGCCCCCCATGGGTCCGAATTGGACTAGGGGAAGGGGGTGGCGCCCCCTTGCCTTTTCCTACTCCCTCTCTCTTTTCCTCTTTCCTTCTCTCCTACTCCGAGAAGGAAAGGGATTACTACTAGGACTCGGAGGAAAGTCTTATAAGGACTCCATACTCTTGGCACGCCCCTAGGGGCCTGCTTCTCTCCCTCCCTCCTTTATATACGTGGGTGGGGGGCAGACCAAGTCTTCTCTTAGCCGTGTGCGGTGCCCCCCTCCACAGTTACACACCTCGGTCATATCGTCGTAGTGCTTAGGCGAAGCCCTGCGCCGGTAACTTCATCATCACCGTCACCACGCCATCATGCTTACGGAACTCTCCCTCATCCTCAACTGGATCAAGAGCTCGAGGGACGTCATCGTGCTGAACGTGTGCTGAACATGGAGGTGCCGTACGTTCGGTGCTAGGATCGGTTGAATCGCGAAGACGTTTGACTACATCAACCACGTTACTAAACGCTTCCGCTTTCGGTCTACGAGGGTACGTGGACACACTCTCCCCTCTCGTTGCTATGCATCTCCTAGATGGATCTTGCATGATCGTAGGGAATTTTTTGAAATACTGCATTCCCCAACATCAAGTGTGAACCTCGAGGGTGATTCCTCCTAAGTTCAGCTTGACGATTACATCAAGTGGAATCCCTCGAGGGTGATTCCTCGGGTTTTCCCCCTTGATGTTTTGGACACACGGTTACCTGGACTTTACTTGAGACCTTTGTTAAATTCGGTTCGGCCCTAAGGGGTACCCACGAGTTGATGTGAAAGTCGGGCGGGCCCGGAGAGTACCCGCGAGATAATTACATGGCACGGCCGGGCATTCTGGGCCCTTGCCGTAAGTCCACGAGATGGGGCGACGGGGTCACATCGATCGTGAGTCTCCGCTCGTCTCCGTGAGCTCCTAATACACTAAAGGTTTGGGTATTTGTTCTGAGTTGGCCTCTGGCTTTTACACACTAACCACCACGCGAGAATAGTTATGGGCATGGGCGTCGTTATATCAGCCGAAGCTTTGTCAGACGTCCAGTTCAGCATTGCGGCACAGTCGGATTGCGTCGACCATCGCGGTGGCGCTGGTATTCACCCTGCGCGCAATGACCCGAAGTGCAACGGGTGATGGGCCCAAGACCCAGGAGCACTTAGGATGTAGACCGGCGGGGACCTCTCTGCTGAGCCTAGGTAGGGCTGTGACGTGTTGATCTTCTGTGGCCGGGCATTGACTCAGAAAAGTGTGTCCGGACAGAGTAATGAAGCGTGTTGGGTAACGTGGTGCACCCCTGCAGGGAAGTTATCTATTCGAATACCGTGTCCACGGTAATGGACGTTCAGACTTGTATCTTGATCTATTACAACTAGAACTGGTTACTTGAGACATGTGATGGATATGTGGCTCCGGGATTTCTTTCTCGCAGGGAGTCGAGGAAGAATCTCTGGGCGTTAATGTTACAACATGCTTGTTAAATATTAAAATGCTATTCTATACTCTTCTATATGCTGCAAGATGCTTGAAGATGCTAGTCTTTGATAGGCTAGGCTTTCCCCTCTCTTCTGGCATTCTGCAGTCCAGTCCACGGATACATACCATTCCTTTGATATTGATGCATACTTAGCATAGTTCTGATGTAAGTCTTGTGAGTACTTCAGATGTTTACCCACGGTTGCTTTGCTACCTCTTTTCCCCTATACCCGGTTGCTGCAATCAGGTGGTGGATCCCAGGAGCCAGATGCCACATCGTCGTCTACTATTACGTGGAGATCGCCGATGACCAGGAGTAGTTAGGAGGTCCCATGCAGGAGGCCTTGCCTCTTCGATCATTGATGTTTGTGCTAGCCTTCTTAAGGCAAAACTTGTTTAACTTATGTCTGTACTCAGATATTGTTGCTTCCGCTGACTCTTGTGTATCGAGCTATGTATTCGAGCTCTCGAGGCCCCTGGCTTGTAATATGAAGCTTATATTATTTTATTTGTGTTTATAGTTGTGTTGTGATATCTTTCCGTGAGTCCCTGATCTTGATCGTACACGTTTGCGTGTATGATTAGTGTACGATTGAATTAGGGGCATCACAAAAGTAGTGGCAACAAGCGCGTCACAAGTAGTAGATTCATGACCGTTTATACTAGTTTAGTATGCATGTAATTGCTTATTGAGGTGTACAAATGTTATATGTAGTCAGTTATGTAATTGGATGCTTATTTTGGTTATGCAATCATGTTCTTATAAGTATATATGTTGTTGTTCTGTAGACAGAGCATATATGTTGTGTAGACAGCAAACCACATCACATAAAATTAAACTACGAAACCCGTACGTCGGTGATGATTTCATCAATCGCTAACAATTGTTTATTAGTAAGCATTTGTCCACAACACACACACAATGTACTAACAAGAATCATCTGTATTATTATTGGTCTCCCCACACCGTTTTGATTCCTGACATGTTTGCCGGGTATCACACACATCTTGTTGTGGCGGCTCGTTTCTCTTATTCTGGATCAACGCAAACAATTCATCCGAGTGACATGTATGTCGCTTACAACACACATCTTGATCTTTGTAACTATTTGTATTATTTTAGCTCATCGCAAACAGTTCATGTGTATCAACTGTATGCCATGTATCGCACACGCAACTCTCATCAGAATCATGCTATATGGATCAACCATCGCATACAGTTCATTGTATTGGAGACGGTTTTATTACTGTACCATTTTCGGTTCATGAATCACACATGGTTTGGTCGAATGGTCTCTGATACATGTGTCATCTTAGGACCTTCCTGTGGTAGTGCATATACCCACACGAATGAATATTCGAGTGCACCTTTAGTTACCATGTGTTCTTTATGTTGCATCACGATATATTACAAAAATCCAGGTGAGATTTAATGGCATCATGAATCAACAACTTGTTCACTATGCCGGTTTCCTCGTTACCGATTTTGTTCTCTTTTCTCGTTCCCGTGTTCCAGCATCCCTGTGATCTAATCACATGGTGTCTGGCCAGATTATGATGGATATCGTAATGCTGATAGGGTCCCAAGAATATCTCTCCATCATCGGAGGAGCAAATCGCAATCTCGATCTATCTTGTCCCTTGTCATACTTTTTGTCGAACCCGTAAGCTGCCCTAATAGTCACCTTGCTACAGATGATGTTTAACAAACCACAACGGTCATGAAAGAAGTATGAGGGAACTCGATACTCTCATGGTCTAAGAAATTATGCAAATCTTTAACTTTTTTCTCTGTGTTACAAACCATTAACTTACAACAATTGGGTCGGTTCAACACAAGTGTTCTTCTAACATTGCATCCTCAACGTTCCCGGCATACTCATGCCCATGACCAGGAAACATAACCATCATGCAACACTTGAGCTAGTCACGGAGCCAAGACTAGGTATCTAGTTTTAGCGTTTATTATTCCACACGTGCATATGATTTTTTTCTCCGAGGCTCGTGATAATTGTAGACTCGTGAACCATAGCAGTTATAGGACGGAATATAAATATAATTATGAACGTGGAAACAAATAATAAATTTTATTATTGCCTCGATCTCCTACAAGATGTATATGTCGGATGCATGAGGTTATTACGACAAAACATGCTGAGTGACAAACACGATGTACGACCAACACACGCTTCGACCTATGCGCCCCCTTCAAGATGTATATGGAAATTTAACGAGCCAGAGGCGAACAGGAGTTGCACCGTAGGTGCCGTAATATTACTAGAAACTTTATTTTCTTAGTTGAAAACTGTCATTTGATAGTGTTGGAAACCCCTCCCGTAATTACTCCATAAAATTTCATTACCCAGAAATATAATGGAGAAAAGAAAGTGAAAAAAATGATTTTTTTTCACACTTACAGTCTAATTTTATTGCGCCAATATTTTGCATGTATCGCGCGTGAAAGGGAATATGCAAAAAACTTAGATAGTAGGAGGGGGGAACTGCAAAAGGCATGAAACCAATAACCGGAAAGGGAAACCGCTTTGGTTGGGTTTTGGCGCAGGAGCGCACCGCGTGCACCACTTGTCGCGTGCGGAGTGCTTCGAAGTGTTCGTTGTTTTCTTTTCATAAGTGCTCTCATTAACTAGTTGCTCTCCATTATCTTCCGCAAAATAATCACACTAAAAACAAAATGCCAACCTTGATAACACGTGCGTGACAACGGTTAGTGTGATGTAGACGCTCATATATATGCATATATACTCACCCCTACAAATGTATGCCCACACAACCCACCTTATCAGCACCTCCGAAAAACTGAGCCGACACATTATCTTGAGATTGATGAAGTCGCCATAGACGCCTTCGTAGTCGGAAATGTCTCCTCCCACTGAACGCACATCGCCGAAAAGCCTGAAATAAATTCAGAAAAATGCGAGCACCATTGTCAAGTCTAAGAGTTTAACACTGATTGTTAGAATATGTATAGGACTACTAGTAGGACTTGGAGTCCATGATGTACACGGCCTTGATTGCCTTGACGGAATCAATCCGTTCTGTAAACGTGCCCTGAATCTTAGTAATATAAATATACGGCAAGGGTGAACCCAGGAGGTCATCACGCCACAAATCAATCGATCTATTGTTTCTTACATGGTAACAGAGCCTTCTCTTCTTTATCGCATCTAGACTAGATGTCGCTCGTTCCCTTCGGCGGTTCCTCGGGAGCGTCTTCCTCGACAGCCCAGCCCATGGCAACCCTCGGCGACAAATCCCGCGAGAAACTTGGCCGCGATAATTTTCTTCTTTGGAAGGCGACGGTCCTTCCCCCAATCCGTGGCGCACAGCTAGATGGCTATCTCGATGGAACACTTGAAGCTCCGGCCAAGACTCTTGAAGTCCAGAAGGCCGACAAATCTGGCACCGAGACGGTGCCCAATCCCGACTACGCTCGCTGGATTGCCCAGGACCAGCAGGTTCTTGGCTCGCTGCTGACCTCTCTCTCACGCGAAGTACTGACTCAAGTCGTCTCCATGAAGACATCCGCGCAGGTCTGGTCAGCCCTTGAGGAGATGTACTCCTCCGTCTCTCGGTCACGAGTTATCCAACTTCAGACCCTGTTCGCCGGCACTCGGAAAAACGAGATGACCGCCACCGCGTACTTCACCAAGATGCGGGGCATTGCGGACGAACTCACAGCAGCAGGGAAGAAGATAGAAGACGATGATCTGATCTCTCAAATCCTTGCTGGATTGGATGCAGAATACAATCCCTTTGTCTCATCCATTGCTGCCAGAACTGACGCCTACTCTTTGAGCGAAATTTATGCTCAGTTCCTTGCCTTTGAAGCGCGCCTGGAGTCACAAAATTCTGGGTCGCAGCAATATAACTCCTCGGTGAATCTTGCTGCACGAGGAGGACGTGGCAAAGGAAATCGTGGCGGCAAAAGCAATGGTGGTGGCAACCGCGGTGGCTACAGCAACAACAATCGCGGAGGCTACAACAACTATGGCAACAACTATAGCCACGGTAATAACAACTACTCCAACAATAATCGCGGCGGAGGACGACCAGGACAAGGAAGTGGAGCGAATCTTCCCCGTGGTGAAAGGCCTACTTGCCAAATTTGTGGTAAGGTTGGGCATCCAGCTCATAAGTGCTGGTATCGATTTGACCCAGATTATGTCACCGAAGAGAGATATGGAGGAGCAGCTACTACCTCATATGGAGTTGACTCCAATTGGTACTTTGATACTGGAGCAACTGACCACATTACAGGGGAGCTCGACAAGCTGACAACTCGTGCTCGCTACAATGGTCCTGAACAAATTCATGCAGCTAATGGTGCAGGTATGGCTATTAGTCACATCGGTCATGCGGTCGTTAATTCTTTTGATCATACTCGAAATTTCCATCTTAATGACGTACTTCATGTTCCTCAAGCCACTAAAAGCCTAGTTTCTGCTAGTCGTTTTGCTTTGGATAACAACACTATCGTTGAAATTCATCCTCATGCTTTTTTCGTTAAGGACCCAGCAACGAAGGAAATTCTTCTGCACGGCCCATGTGAGCATGGCCTCTACCCATTGAAATCGTCTCCTTTCTCCGGTAGACAAGTTCTTAGTGCTTCAAGGCCATCACTGACAAGGTGGCACGATCGTCTTGGTCATCCAGCCTCTCCAATAGTCAAGCAAGTTCTTAGGAAGTATAATATACCATATTCCGTTGAGTCCACTAGTGAGTATGTGTGTGATTCTTGTCAAAAGGCTAAAAGTCATCAGCTTCCGTATCCTAGGTCTTCGAGTATATCTAGTGCTCCTTTAGAGCTAGTCTTCTCTGATGTTTGGGGTCAAGCACCCGAGTCTGTTGGTCGGAATAAATATTATGTAAGCTTCATCGATGATTATAGTAAATTTACTTGGATATACCTTTTACGAAACAAATCTGATGCGTTTCAATGCTTCCATGATTTCCAACATTTAGTTGAGCGCCTATTTAACACTAAAATCATAGCCATACAAACTGATTGGGGTGGTGAGTATCACAAACTCAACTCTTTTTTCCAGCGTATTGGCATTACTCATCATGTTTCGTGTCCACATGCACATCAACAAAACGGTTCTGCCGAGAGAAAGCATCGTCATATCGTTGAGGTCGGACTTTCATTGCTTGCTCATGCCTCTATGCCTCTTAAGTTCTGGGATGAAGCTTTTCTTTCCGCTGTATATCTTATTAATCGTGTTCCTAGTCGAGTCATCAATATGCTTTCTCCGCTTGAACGACTCTTCGATGAGAAACCCGACTATTCATCTCTTCGCGTTTTTGGTTGTGCATGTTGGCCCAATCTTCGACCATATAACACTCGAAAATTAGCTTTCCGCTCTACTCGGTGCGCTTTCCTAGGCTACAGTAACAAACACAAGGGATACAAGTGTCTTGATATTTCCTCCGGTCGTATATATATCTCTCGTGATGTTATTTTTGATGAATCCGTGTTTCCTTTTTCGCAACTTCATCCAAATGCAGGAGCCCGTCTTAGAGCCGAAATCCTTCTTTTGCCTCCAAACCTTCAGAATCCTACGAGTACTGATCAAGGGGGTGATGATTTGCATGATCATGTGACTAATCCTACTAATGCGTCTGATGCTTATGTTGACAGTACCCAGGAACAGGAAAAACAGGGGCAAAAGAGCTACGGTGGCCTTGATTTTATGTGTGCAGCTGGTGGCAGCAGGCCCGAGTTGGACTGTAGCGGATTGCATGCATGTCCAGAATCTACGGCTGCACCAGGACTCGCTCCTTCCACAGGTCAGCATGGCGACCAGATGCCAACGCCCAGTCCTCATCAGCCGCGTGGTGCATGCAGAGCCCCTTCGGCACGCACCGAACCAAGCACGCCCACGCATGGGAACCGCGGGGCCCGTACCGAACCGGCCGCAACTGCACCAAGTGGCGCTACCGAAGCGAGCGCACATCCAGCGCGAAGCCAACAAACGTCCTCGTCTGCATCTTTTTCAGGATCTCCAGCCAACGAAGAAACGTCTCTGGGTGTCGACAGCGATGGATCTTCTCTGGCTTCACCAGTTCAACAAATAATGCAGCCGCCCTCTGTTCCTGATCGCGTCGTGACCCGCTCACGTAATAATATTTTCAAACCCAAGATTATCACAGATGGGCGAGTTCGATGGTGCAATTTGTGTACGACTGGTGAACCAAATAGTCTTACAGAAGCTCTTCAAGATAAAAACTGGAAAGAAGCTATGGACGAGGAATATTCTGCTTTGATAAAAAATAATACATGGCATCTTGTGCCAGCTCGGAAGGGTACAAATATTATAGACTGCAAGTGGGTCTACAAAATAAAAAGGAAATCTGATGGAGAGATTGATAGATACAAAGCGCGACTTGTTGCCAAGGGATTCAAGCAGAGATATGGGATTGATTATGAGGACACATTTAGTCCGGTTGTCAAAGCAGCAACAATTCGGCTAGTTCTTGCGTTGGCAGTATCTAACAATTGGAGTCTTCGTCAGCTAGATGTGAAGAATGCGTTCCTTCATGGTGTTCTAGAAGAGAATGTGTACATGAGGCAATCTCTAGGATATGAAGATCCAGCCAGGAGGCAATATGTGTGTAAATTGGATAAAGCTCTATATGGCCTGAAACAGGCTCCTCGGGCGTGGTTTTCTAGACTCAGCTCAAAATTATTGGCATTGGGATTTTCCTCTTCACGGGCAGACACATCATTGTTCTTCTTCAGTCGAGGTGGAGTTACAATGTATCTTCTCATCTACGTGGACGACATCATAGTCGCAAGTTCGTCCAATGCTGCTGTTGAAGCCTTGCTCAAAGATCTTCAGTGTGATTTTGCTCTCAAGGATTTGGGAAATCTCCATTATTTCCTTGGTATTAGGGTGAAAAGGAAAAATAATGGAATAATGTTGACACAGGAGAAATATGCCAATGATCTTCTCAAACGAGTTGCAATGCAACACTGCAAGCCGTCGGATACACCACTCTCAGTTTCAGAAAAGTTGTCAGCTGAAGATGGTGATCGACTGAGTGATGATGATGAAACTAGATACAGAAGTATAGTGGGAGCATTGCAGTACTTGACCTTGACAAGGCCAGATATTGCTTTTGCTGTGAATAAAGTTTGTCAATTTCTTCATTCACCCACTAGCATACACTGGACTGCAGTTAAGCGAATTCTACGATACATCAAAGGTACACTTGGAGTAGGACTAAATATTTCGAAGTCAAAGTCTACCCTTGTGAGTGCCTTCTCAGATGCAGATTGGGCTGGGAGTCCTGATGATCGTAGATCCACAGGTGGTTTTGCTGTATATTTTGGTGAGAATCTTGTTTCTTGGAGTGCTCGAAAACAAGCAACAGTGTCGAGGTCAAGCAAAGAAGCAGAGTACAAATCCCTAGCCAATGCAACAGCTGAAATCATTTGGATCCAAACACTTCTCAAGGAGTTCGGAGTCAGTCAACCTAGGGCAGCATGTCTATGGTGTGACAATATTGGAGCAACGTATCTCTCAGCTAATCCAATATTTCATGCTCGGACTAAACACATTGAGGTTGACTATCACTTTGTTAGAGAGAGAGTTGCAGATAAGCTTCTTGAGATCCGATTCATTCCCTCTGGTGATCAGGTAGCGGATGGCTTCACTAAAGCACTTGCTACTAGACAGTTAGAAGCATTCAAACGCAATCTTAACTTAGATAAGTTATGATTGAGGGGGTGTGTTAGAATATGTATAGGACTACTAGTAGGACTTGGAGTCCATGATGTACACGGCCTTGATTGCCTTGACGGAATCAATCCGTTCTGTAAACGAGCCCTGAATCTTAGTAATATAAATATACGGCAAGGGTGAACCCAGGAGGTCATCACGCCACAAATCAATCGATCTATTGTTTCTTACACTGATAGCCTGGGAAAACCACTGCTTTCGTAACCATCCAATCACAAATAGGTTCGCTAACCTGAGGCAAATTGACACAACGAATCCACCTCACAACCGTCAGTAAAAAATATCCAGCGGCGCCATCAGGAACGATGCCATGCGCTTAATATTAACATCTTTGATTTTATAATCGAATGGTTGAGAAATTAGATGAGAGATAACTAAATCCCATGGAGATGAGAATGAGCAAAACTGTTAAAATTTCTTAAATGTTGTGAAAATGACTGTTGCAAAGTTTCTTAAAGTACTACTACTAGCATATCCATGTTGAACAAGAATGGCCAAAATTGTGTACTAGATTTGGTTTAGGAAATCTAGCGACGCATGTCACCGTGCTAGTTGCATGCATTACGCGACATAGAGTTCCATGCATTTTGAATGCGGCAGCCCGCCACTTGTGGATGGACAGCCACTTAATCTTCTCCCTGTTGCTTGCCTGGCGACATGCACACGCATGCATGCACACAGATGGGCCCACAGCAGCATGCAGGATATAGATATCTGGTCTTACGTGGACAGATCCTCCGGAGCACCTGCCCTATTTGACTTACCCCATGGTGCGCACGTCTTTTCTTTAGACGATACATGTACCGATGTACGAACTGTTCAATATAATAGCCAGAGCAACAGAATGCAAGGAAAATTCGTAGCTTGGGTAGCTCCTCTCGCGCGTGCTCGTCATGGGGTACGTACGGACCACGTATGGCCAGGTACTCTGCATCGCGACCTCTATATATACGTACATACCAAGCCTGAAGAAGACCAGAATAGCTAGCCTCATAGGAGTAGTATACCTACCTAGCTTCTTACACTGAATCAGTGCGGGTGCAGCAACCGATCGACCCGTCGGGCAAACGGGGTTTGCGATGGGTCGGAGGTGTTGCTGCCACGGCGCCGGCGTGAAGAAAGGGTCGTGGACGGAGGAGGAGGACAAGGCGCTGGTGGAGCACATCCAGAAGCGCGGCGGGCACGTCGGCAGCTGGCGCGCCGTGCCCAAGGCCTCCGGGCTGA
>NW_024120824.1:0-11817 GCF_003073215.2 Triticum urartu
AAACTAAGTGGGTGTGCATCCAACTTGCTTGCTCATGAAGACCTAGGGCAATTTGAGGAAGCCCATCATTGGAATATACAAGCCAAGTTCTATAATGAAAATTCCCACTAGTATATGAAAGTGATAACATGAGAGACTCTCTACTATGAAGATCATGGTGCTACTTTGAAGCACAAGTGTGGTAAAAGGATAGTAGCATTGTCCCTTCTCTCTTTTTCTCTCATTTTTTTTATTTGGGCCTTTTCTCTTTTCTTATGGCCTCTTTTTTTCTTCTTTTTTTCGTCTGGAGTCTCATCCCGACTTGTGGGGAATCATAGTCTCCATCATCCTTTCCTCACTGGGACAATGCTCTAATAATGATGATCATCACACTTTCATTTTTCTTACAACTCAACAATTACAACTCGATACTTAGAACAAAATATGATTCTATATGAATGCCTCCGGCGGTGTACCGGGATATGCAATGACTCATGAGTGACATGTATGAAAGAATTATGAATGGTGGCTTTGCCACAAATACGATGTCGACTACATGATCATGCTAAGCAATATGACAATGATGGAGTGTGTCATAATAAACGGAACGGTGGAAAGTTGCATGGCAATATATCTCGGAATGGCTATGGAAATGCCATAATAGGTCGGTATGGTGGCTGTTTTGAGGAAGATATATGGTGGGTGTATGATACCGGCGAAAAGGTGCGTGGTATTAGAGAGGCTAGCAAAGGTGGAAGGGTGAGAGTGCGTATAATCCATGGACTCAATATTAGTCATAAAGAACTCATATACATATTGCAAAAAATCTACAAGTCATCAAAGCAAATTATTACGCGCATGCTCCTAGGGGGATAGATTGATAGGAAAAGACCATCGCTCGTCCCCGACCGCCACTCATAAGGAAGACAATCAAAAAATAAATCATGCTCCGACTTCATCACATAACGGTTCACCATACGTGCATGCTACGGGAATCACAAGCTTCAACACAAGTATTTCTCAAATTCACAACTACTCAACTAGCACAACTTTAATATCACCATATTCATGTCTCAAAACAATTATCAAGCATCAGACTTATCATAGTATTCAACACACTCATAAGAAAGTTTTATTATTAATCTTGTGTACCAAGCATATTAGGATTTTAAGCAAATTACCATGCTTTCCAAGAACTCTCAAAATAATCTAAGTGAAGCATGAGAGATCAATAGTTTCTATAAAAAAATCCACCACCACGCTCTAAAAGATATAAGTGAAGTACTAGAGAAAAATTATATAACTCAAAAGATATAAGCGAAGCACATAGAGTATTCTAACAAATTCCAAATCATGTATGGCTCTCTCAAAAGGTGTGTACAGCAAGGATGATTGTGGTAAACTAATAAGCAAAGACTCAAATCATACAAGACGCTCCAAGAAAAACACATATCATGTGGCGAATAAAAATATAGCTCCAAGTAAAGTTACCGATAGAAGTAGGCGAAAGAGGGGATGCCTTTCGAGGCATCCCCAAGCTTTGGCTTTTAGGTGTCCTTAGATTATCTTGGGGGTGCCATGGGCATCCCCAAGCTTTGGATTTTAGGTGTCCTTAGATTATCTTGGGGGTTCCATGGGCATCCCCAAGCTTAGGCTCTTGCCACGCCTTGTTCCATAATCCATCAAATCTTTACCCAAAAACTTGAAAACTTCACAACACAAAACTTAAAGTAGAAAATCTCGTGAGCTCCGTTAGCGAAAGAAAACAAAATATCACTTCAAGGTACTGTAATGAACTCATTCTTTATTTATATTGGTCTTATACCTACTGTATTCCAACTTCTCTATGGTTTATAAACTATTTTACTAGCCATAGATTCATCAAAATAAGTAAACAACACACGAAAAACAGAATCTGTCAAAAACAGAACAGTCTGTAGTAATCTGTAGCTAGCGCAAGATATGGAACCCAAAAAAATTCTAATATAAATTGACGGACGTGAGGAATTTATCTATTAATAATCTTCAAAAAGAATTAACTAAATATCACTTTCCAAATAAAAATAGCAGCAGTTCCCGTGAGCGCTAAAGTTTCTGTTTTTTACAGCAAGTTCAACAAGACTTTCCCCAAGTCTTCCCAACGGTTCTACTTGGCACAAACACTAATTAAACATAATAAACACAACCAAAACAGAGGCTAGATAAATTATTTATTACTAAATAGGATCAAAAATCAAGGAATAAAAATAAAATTGGGTAGCCTCCCAACAAGCGCTATCGTTTAACGCCCCTAGCTAGGGATAACAAGCAAGAAAAGATCTAGGTATTTCCATCTTTGGTAGGCAATCCATAAGTGGCTCTCATAATAGATTCATAAGGTAATTTAATTTTATTTCTAGGAAAGTGTTCCATGCCTTTCCTCAATGGAAATTGGAATCTAATATTTCCTTCCTTCATATCAATAATTGCACCAATCGTTCTAAGGAAAGGTCTACCAAGAATAATAGGACATGAAGGATTGCAATCTATGTCAAGAACAATAAAATCTATGGGCACATAATTCATATTTGCAACAATAAGAACATCATTAATTCTTCCCATAGGTTTCTTAATGGTGGAATCCGCAAGGTGCAAGTTTAGAGAGCAATCATCAAAATCATGGAAACCTAACAAATCACACAAAGTCTTTGGAATCATGGAAACACTAGCACCAAAATCACATAAAGCATAACATTCATGATCTTTAATTTTAATCTTAATATTTGGTTCCCACTCATCATAAAGTTTTCTAGGGATAGAAACTTCCAATTCAAGTTTTTCCTCATAAGATTGCATCAAAGCATCAACGATATGTTTAGTAAACGCTTTATTTTGACTATAAGCGTGAGGAGAATTTAGCACGGATTGCAACAAGGAAATACAATCAATTAAAGAGCAATTTTCATAGTTAAATTCCTTGAAATCCATAATAGTGGGTTTAGCGACATCTAGGGTTTTAATTTCTCCAATGCCACTTTTATCAAATTTAGCATCAAGATCAACAAATTCTGAATTCTTAGAACACCTTCTAGGTAAAGGTGGATCATATTCAGTCCCATCATTATCAAGATTCATATTGCAAAACAAAGATTTAATAGGGGACACATCAATAACTTTTAGATCCTCATCATTATTTTCATAGGAACTAGAAGAACACACTTTTATAAAGGCATCTTTCTTAGCACGCATCCTAGCGGTTCTTTCTGTGCACTCATCAATGGAAATTCTCATGGATTTGAGAGACTCATTGATATCATGCTTAGGTGGAATAGATCTAAGTTTCAAAGAATCAACATCAAGAGCAATTCTATCAATGTTCCTAGCCAAATCATCAATCTTAAGCAATTTTTCTTCAATCATAGCATTAAAATTCTTTTACGAAGTAATAAATTCTTTAATATTAGATTCAAAATCAGAGGGCATCTTATTATAATTTCCATAAGAATTGTTGTAGGAATTACCATAATTATTAGAGGGATTACTAGGATAAGGCCTAGGATTAAAATTTCCTCTATACGCATTGTTACCAAAACTGTTCCTACCAACAAAATTCACATCCATAGATTCATTATTAATTTCAATCAAAGTAGACAAGGGCATATCATTAGGATCAGAAGAAACACTCTTATTAGAAAATAATTTCATAAGTTCATCCATCTTTCCACTCAAAACATTAATTTCTTCTATCGCATGCACCTTTTTATTAGTAGATCTTTCAGTATGCCATTGAGAATAATTAACCATAATATTATCTAGGAGTTTAGTAGCTTCTCCTAAAGTGATTTCCATAAAAGTGCCTTCCGCGGCCAAATCTAAAAGATTTCTAGAAGCAAAATTCAATCCGGCATAAAATTTTTGTATAATCATCCACAAATTTAAACCATGAGTAGGGCAATTATGTATCATTAGTTTCATTCTCTCCCAAGCTTGTGCAACATGTTCATGATCAAGTTGCTTAAAGTTCATAATATCGTTTCTAAGAGAGATGATCTTAGTGGGAGGAAAATACTTAGAGATAAAAGCATCTTTGCACTTATTCCATGAATCAATACTATTTTTAGGAAAGACGAAAACCAAGCTTTAGCACGATCTCTAAGCGAAAAAGGAAATAGCTTCAATTTAACAATATCATTATCCACATTTTTCTTCTTTTGCATGTCACACAAATCAACGAAGCTATTTAGATAGGTAGCGACATCTTCACTAGGAAGGCCGGAAAACGGATCATTCAGGACAAGATTCAGCAAAGCGGTATTAATTTCACAAGATTCAGCATCGGTAAGAGGAGAAATTGGAGTGCTAATAAAATCATTGTTATTGGTATTGGTGAAGTCACACAATTTAGTATTATCTTGAGCCATCATGACAAGCAAGCAAACTAACACACAAGCAAACAAAAAGCAAACGGGCAAAAAGAGGCAAATAGAGAGGGAGGATAGAGAGAGAGAGAGGGGGCGAATAAAATGGCAAGGGTGAAGTGGGGGAGAGGAAAACGAGAGGCAAATGTCAAATAATGTAATGCGGGAGATAAGGGTATGTGATGGGTACTTGGTATGTTGACTTTTGCGAAGACCTCCCCGGCAACGGCGCCAGAAATCCTTCTTGCTACCTCTTGAGCACTGCGTTGGTTTTCCCCGAAGAGGAAGGGATGATGCAGCAAAGTAGCGTAAGTATTTCCCTCGGTTTTTGAGAACCAAGGTATCAATCCAGTAGGAGGCTACGCGCGAGTCCCTCGTACCTGCACAAAACAAATAAATCCGCGCAACCAACGCAAATAGGGGTTGTCAATCCCTATAAGGCCACTTACGAGAGTGCGATCTGATAGATATGATAAAGATAATATTTTTGGTATTATTGTGATAAAGATGCAAAGTAAAATAAAGTCAAAGTAAATAGAAAAGGAAATAACTAAGTAGTAGGAGATCAATATGATAAAGATAGACCCGGGGGCCATAGGTTTCACTAGTGGCTTCTCTCGAGAGCATAAGTATTCTACGGTGGGTGAACAAATTACTGTTGAGCAATTGATAGAATTGAGCATAATTATGAGAATATCTAGGCATGATCATGTATATAGGCATCACGTCTGAGACAAGTAGACCGACTCCTGCCTGCATCTACTACTATTACTCCACTCATCAACCGCTATCCAGCATGCATCTAAAGTATTAAGTTAAAAACAGAGTAATGCCTTAAGCAAGATGACATGATGTAGAGGGATAGACTCATGCAATATGAAGAAAACCCCATCTTGTTATCCTCGATGGCAACAATACAATACTTGCCTTGCTGCCCCTACTGTCACTAGGAAAGGACACCGCAAGATTGAACCCAAAGCTAAGCACTTCTCCCATTGCAAGAAAGATCAATCTAGAAGGCCAGACCAAACTGATAATTCGAAGAGACTTGCAAAGATAACCAATCATACATAAAAGAATTCAGAGAAGATTCAAATATTATTCATAGATAGACTTGATCATAAACCCACAATTCATTGGTCTCAACAAACACACCACAAAAAGAAGATTACATCGAATAGATCTCCACAAGAGAGGGGGAGAACATTGTATTGAGATCCAAAAAGAGACAAGAAGCCATCTAGCTACTAACTATGGACCCGTAGGTCTGAGGTAAACTACTCACACTTCATCGGAGGGGCTATGGTGTTGATGTAGAAGCCCTCCATGATCGATGGCCCCTCCGGCAGAGCTCCGGAACAGGCCCCAAGATGGGATCTCGTGGATACATAAAGTTACGGTGGTGGAATAGGGTTTTGGCTCTGTATTTGATCGTTTGGGGGTACGTGGATATATATAGGAGGAAGGAGTACGTCGGTGGAGCAACAGGCGGCCCACGAGGGTGGAGGGCGCGCCTGGGGTAGGCAGGCGCGCCCCTACCTCGTGGCCTCCTCTCTTGTGCCTTGACGTAGGGTCCAAGTCTCCTGGGTCTTATTCGTTGAGAAAATCACGTTCCCGAAGGTTTCATTCCGTTTGGACTCCGTTTGATATTCCCTTTCTTCAAAACCCTAAAACAGGCAAAAAATAGCAATTCTGGGTTGGGCCTCCGGTTAATAGGTTAGTCCCAAAAATAATATAAAAGTGGATAATAATGCCCAATAATGTCCAAAACAGTAGATAATATAGCATGGAGCAATCAAAAATTATAGATACGTTGGAGACATATCAAGCATCCCCAAGCTTAATTCCTGCTCGTCCTTGAGTAGGTAAATGATAAAAACAGAATTTTTGATGCGGAGTTCTACTTGGCATAATTTTAATGTAATTCTTCTTAATTGTGGTATGGATATTCAGATCCGAAAGATTCAAGATAAAAGTTCATATTGACATAAAAATAATAATACTTCAAGCATACTAACTAAGCAATTATGTCTTCTCAAAATAACATGGCTAAAGATAGTTATCCCCACAAAATCATATAGTCTGGCTATGCTCCATCTTCACCACACAAAATATTTAAATCATGCACAACCCCGATGACAAGCCAAGCAATTGTTTCAAACTTTTGACATTCTCAAAACTTTTTCAATTTTCACGCAATACATGAGTGTGAGCCATGGACATAGCACTATAGGTGGAATAGAGTGGTGGTTGTGGAGAAGACAAAAAGGGAGAAGATAGTCTCACATCAACTAGGCGTATCAACGGGCTATGGAGATGCCCATCAATAGATATCAATGTGAGTGAGTAGGGATTGCCATGCAACGGATGCACTAGAGCTATAAGTATATGAAAGCTCAAAAAGAAACTAAGTGGGTGTGCATCCAACTTGCTTGCTCATGAAGACCTAGGGCAATTTGAGGAAGCCCATCATTGGAATATACAAGCCAAGTTCTATAATGAAAATTCCCACTAGTATATGAAAGTGATAACATGAGAGACTCTCTACTATGAAGATCATGGTGCTACTTTGAAGCACAAGTGTGGTAAAAGGATAGTAGCATTGTCCCTTCTCTCTTTTTCTCTCATTTTTTTTATTTGGGCCTTTTCTCTTTTCTTATGGCCTCTTTTTTTCTTCTTTTTTTCGTCTGGAGTCTCATCCCGACTTGTGGGGAATCATAGTCTCCATCATCCTTTCCTCACTGGGACAATGCTCTAATAATGATGATCATCACACTTTCATTTTTCTTACAACTCAACAATTACAACTCGATACTTAGAACAAAATATGATTCTATATGAATGCCTCCGGCGGTGTACCGGGATATGCAATGACTCATGAGTGACATGTATGAAAGAATTATGAATGGTGGCTTTGCCACAAATACGATGTCGACTACATGATCATGCTAAGCAATATGACAATGATGGAGTGTGTCATAATAAACGGAACGGTGGAAAGTTGCATGGCAATATATCTCGGAATGGCTATGGAAATGCCATAATAGGTCGGTATGGTGGCTGTTTTGAGGAAGATATATGGTGGGTGTATGATACCGGCGAAAAGGTGCGTGGTATTAGAGAGGCTAGCAAAGGTGGAAGGGTGAGAGTGCGTATAATCCATGGACTCAATATTAGTCATAAAGAACTCATATACATATTGCAAAAAATCTACAAGTCATCAAAGCAAATTATTACGCGCATGCTCCTAGGGGGATAGATTGATAGGAAAAGACCATCGCTCGTCCCCGACCGCCACTCATAAGGAAGACAATCAAAAAATAAATCATGCTCCGACTTCATCACATAACGGTTCACCATACGTGCATGCTACGGGAATCACAAGCTTCAACACAAGTATTTCTCAAATTCACAACTACTCAACTAGCACAACTTTAATATCACCATATTCATGTCTCAAAACAATTATCAAGCATCAGACTTATCATAGTATTCAACACACTCATAAGAAAGTTTTATTATTAATCTTGTGTACCAAGCATATTAGGATTTTAAGCAAATTACCATGCTTTCCAAGAACTCTCAAAATAATCTAAGTGAAGCATGAGAGATCAATAGTTTCTATAAAAAAATCCACCACCACGCTCTAAAAGATATAAGTGAAGTACTAGAGAAAAATTATATAACTCAAAAGATATAAGCGAAGCACATAGAGTATTCTAACAAATTCCAAATCATGTATGGCTCTCTCAAAAGGTGTGTACAGCAAGGATGATTGTGGTAAACTAATAAGCAAAGACTCAAATCATACAAGACGCTCCAAGAAAAACACATATCATGTGGCGAATAAAAATATAGCTCCAAGTAAAGTTACCGATAGAAGTAGGCGAAAGAGGGGATGCCTTTCGAGGCATCCCCAAGCTTTGGCTTTTAGGTGTCCTTAGATTATCTTGGGGGTGCCATGGGCATCCCCAAGCTTTGGATTTTAGGTGTCCTTAGATTATCTTGGGGGTTCCATGGGCATCCCCAAGCTTAGGCTCTTGCCACGCCTTGTTCCATAATCCATCAAATCTTTACCCAAAAACTTGAAAACTTCACAACACAAAACTTAAAGTAGAAAATCTCGTGAGCTCCGTTAGCGAAAGAAAACAAAATATCACTTCAAGGTACTGTAATGAACTCATTCTTTATTTATATTGGTCTTATACCTACTGTATTCCAACTTCTCTATGGTTTATAAACTATTTTACTAGCCATAGATTCATCAAAATAAGTAAACAACACACGAAAAACAGAATCTGTCAAAAACAGAACAGTCTGTAGTAATCTGTAGCTAGCGCAAGATATGGAACCCAAAAAAATTCTAATATAAATTGACGGACGTGAGGAATTTATCTATTAATAATCTTCAAAAAGAATTAACTAAATATCACTTTCCAAATAAAAATAGCAGCAGTTCCCGTGAGCGCTAAAGTTTCTGTTTTTTACAGCAAGTTCAACAAGACTTTCCCCAAGTCTTCCCAACGGTTCTACTTGGCACAAACACTAATTAAACATAATAAACACAACCAAAACAGAGGCTAGATAAATTATTTATTACTAAATAGGATCAAAAATCAAGGAATAAAAATAAAATTGGGTAGCCTCCCAACAAGCGCTATCGTTTAACGCCCCTAGCTAGGGATAACAAGCAAGAAAAGATCTAGGTATTTCCATCTTTGGTAGGCAATCCATAAGTGGCTCTCATAATAGATTCATAAGGTAATTTAATTTTATTTCTAGGAAAGTGTTCCATGCCTTTCCTCAATGGAAATTGGAATCTAATATTTCCTTCCTTCATATCAATAATTGCACCAATCGTTCTAAGGAAAGGTCTACCAAGAATAATAGGACATGAAGGATTGCAATCTATGTCAAGAACAATAAAATCTATGGGCACATAATTCATATTTGCAACAATAAGAACATCATTAATTCTTCCCATAGGTTTCTTAATGGTGGAATCCGCAAGGTGCAAGTTTAGAGAGCAATCATCAAAATCATGGAAACCTAACAAATCACACAAAGTCTTTGGAATCATGGAAACACTAGCACCAAAATCACATAAAGCATAACATTCATGATCTTTAATTTTAATCTTAATATTTGGTTCCCACTCATCATAAAGTTTTCTAGGGATAGAAACTTCCAATTCAAGTTTTTCCTCATAAGATTGCATCAAAGCATCAACGATATGTTTAGTAAACGCTTTATTTTGACTATAAGCGTGAGGAGAATTTAGCACGGATTGCAACAAGGAAATACAATCAATTAAAGAGCAATTTTCATAGTTAAATTCCTTGAAATCCATAATAGTGGGTTTAGCGACATCTAGGGTTTTAATTTCTCCAATGCCACTTTTATCAAATTTAGCATCAAGATCAACAAATTCTGAATTCTTAGAACACCTTCTAGGTAAAGGTGGATCATATTCAGTCCCATCATTATCAAGATTCATATTGCAAAACAAAGATTTAATAGGGGACACATCAATAACTTTTAGATCCTCATCATTATTTTCATAGGAACTAGAAGAACACACTTTTATAAAGGCATCTTTCTTAGCACGCATCCTAGCGGTTCTTTCTGTGCACTCATCAATGGAAATTCTCATGGATTTGAGAGACTCATTGATATCATGCTTAGGTGGAATAGATCTAAGTTTCAAAGAATCAACATCAAGAGCAATTCTATCAATGTTCCTAGCCAAATCATCAATCTTAAGCAATTTTTCTTCAATCATAGCATTAAAATTCTTTTACGAAGTAATAAATTCTTTAATATTAGATTCAAAATCAGAGGGCATCTTATTATAATTTCCATAAGAATTGTTGTAGGAATTACCATAATTATTAGAGGGATTACTAGGATAAGGCCTAGGATTAAAATTTCCTCTATACGCATTGTTACCAAAACTGTTCCTACCAACAAAATTCACATCCATAGATTCATTATTAATTTCAATCAAAGTAGACAAGGGCATATCATTAGGATCAGAAGAAACACTCTTATTAGAAAATAATTTCATAAGTTCATCCATCTTTCCACTCAAAACATTAATTTCTTCTATCGCATGCACCTTTTTATTAGTAGATCTTTCAGTATGCCATTGAGAATAATTAACCATAATATTATCTAGGAGTTTAGTAGCTTCTCCTAAAGTGATTTCCATAAAAGTGCCTTCCGCGGCCAAATCTAAAAGATTTCTAGAAGCAAAATTCAATCCGGCATAAAATTTTTGTATAATCATCCACAAATTTAAACCATGAGTAGGGCAATTATGTATCATTAGTTTCATTCTCTCCCAAGCTTGTGCAACATGTTCATGATCAAGTTGCTTAAAGTTCATAATATCGTTTCTAAGAGAGATGATCTTAGTGGGAGGAAAATACTTAGAGATAAAAGCATCTTTGCACTTATTCCATGAATCAATACTATTTTTAGGAAAGACGAAAACCAAGCTTTAGCACGATCTCTAAGCGAAAAAGGAAATAGCTTCAATTTAACAATATCATTATCCACATTTTTCTTCTTTTGCATGTCACACAAATCAACGAAGCTATTTAGATAGGTAGCGACATCTTCACTAGGAAGGCCGGAAAACGGATCATTCAGGACAAGATTCAGCAAAGCGGTATTAATTTCACAAGATTCAGCATCGGTAAGAGGAGAAATTGGAGTGCTAATAAAATCATTGTTATTGGTATTGGTGAAGTCACACAATTTAGTATTATCTTGAGCCATCATGACAAGCAAGCAAACTAACACACAAGCAAACAAAAAGCAAACGGGCAAAAAGAGGCAAATAGAGAGGGAGGATAGAGAGAGAGAGAGAGGGCAAATAAAACGGCAAGGGTGAAGTGGGGGAGAGGAAAACGAGAGGCAAATGTCAAATAATGTAATGCGGGAGATAAGGGTATGTGATGGGTACTTGGTATGTTGACTTTTGCGAAGACCTCCCCGGCAACGGCGCCAGAAATCCTTCTTGCTACCTCTTGAGCACTGCGTTGGTTTTCCCCGAAGAGGAAGGGATGATGCAGCAAAGTAGCGTAAGTATTTCCCTCGGTTTTTGAGAACCAAGGTATCAATCCAGTAGGAGGCTACGCGCAGTCCCTCGTACCTGCACAAAACAAATAAATCCTCACAACCAACGCAAATAGGGGTTGTCAATCCCTATAAGGCCACTTACGAGAGTGAGATCTGATAGATATGATAAAGATAATATTTTTGGTATTTTTGTGATAAAGATGCAAAGTAAAATAAAGGCAAAGTAAATAGCAAAGGAAATAACTAAGTAGTAGGAGATCAATATGATAAAGATAGACCCGGGGGCCATAGGTTTCACTAGTGGCTTCTCTCGAGAGCATAAGTATTCTACGGTGGGTGAACAAATTACTGTTGA
>NW_024120825.1:0-16898 GCF_003073215.2 Triticum urartu
CACTACTATCATATTACTTTGCTACTAAACACTTTGTTGCAGATATTAAGTTTCCAGGTGTGGTTGAAATGACAACTCAGCTGCTAATACTTGAGAATATTCTTTGGCTCCCCTTGTGTCGAATCAATAAATTTGGGTTGAATACTCTACCCTCGGAAACTGTTGCCATCCCCTATACTTGTGGGTTATCACTAGCCCATTTTGTGGGGCCGTGTGGACGTCCATCGCTTTGACCAACAATGAGCGGGAGAGGTTGTACGACCAAGTTGGATTCTGCTTGGTTCGTGTTACAGTACGTCTTGGTGAGATGCCCTCCCCCCGACGTGTGTGGGGGGATACTTCGCACTACCTACAACCTCCATGGGGTCGAGGAAGTCCGGTTAATTTGCGAGGCACACGTGCAACATCAAAGTTGTGGATGGTAGTTAAATATCACACCGCACCCTTTTCATACATATAGTAGGTCCACCTGCATGTGGTTCGTATGTGGTCTCACCCATCTCGAGCCACAAGCACACATTTGTGTGTCGGCACACGGTACCTTTGCCAGGAAACGGAAGGGGAAGTTTGACCTTATATATATATATGATGGATTCCTATAGGTTTTGTGTTACGGTAAGGTGAGATTTCAGACCTAGCTATTTGGGAGCATGCATTCATAGCTAGGATTCCCTTACCGCCGACATGAAGTGGGGTTTGTAGGGGGTGGCTCACTAGCAATATTGTGATTTTGTGCGACAGGTGCCACATCAAAGTTGTGCATTGGGTATTCGAACATCAAACCACCCTTTTCATACATATATTTGGTTCACATGCAAGTGTGTTCGGGTTCTGACCCTCTCTTGCATTATTCTTTTTGCCAAATTTATAAACAGCACACGAGTTGGATGTAGAAACCATCTGCGATTGGGTACGTAACAGACACGGTTCGATCAGACTACCCGTGTGCCACGCTCGTGCCCTGCAGTCACTCACATCAGCACAGTAGATTGGGCTCCACGAGGCTTGCCTCCCAGTCTCGAAAATATCTACTGCCTCGTAATCTCAAAAATATCTACCGCCTAGAAGGTTTTAATGTTTGATAGCACATGAATTGTATGTGCAGACCATGTGCGATGTCTGTTACTCCCTCTTTGCTTCAATCCCTTGATTCAAATTTTCAGTAGCCTCAACATTTTACTCCTACCTCTACATCCCTCGCAATATCAAAAATATTTGCTCACCCTTGATTCAAATTTTCAGTAGCCCCGCCTTGTTACTCCCGCCTCTGCATCCCTCGCAATCTCAAAAATATCTGCTCGCCCTTGATTCAAATTTTCAGTTGCCCTAGCATTTTACTCCCACCTTTGCATCCCTCACAATCTCAATAATATCTGCTCACCCTTGATCCTAATTTTCAGTAGCCCGACATTTTACTCCCGCCTAGTAAAATTTTCAGTTGCCGCGGTATTTCCTCAAACACCACCTTGCCCCCCTCCACACACACCACAGACTCCACAAAACCTCCGCTCACACACACACACACACCACCCCTCCCTCGCTCGAAACCATTGGTAGGTCACAACCATCACCGTCACCGCCTCCATCCTCAACCTATGCCTGTGTGCCGGGGAGCTCGAGGAGCCAATGGCCAAAAAGAGGTTTATCACGGCCTCTTCACTCGACGCCAGCGAGGTGGCCGCTGAGGTGTCCCTGTCGTCCTCCGCGGGCTCTTTATCGATCTGTCGTTGCCGGTTGCCCGATCCACCCGCCAATGTGCCCGTATGCCAGTTCGAGGACTTCCCCATCCTCCCTCGGGCCTGGCTGCCGACGAGGTCCTACCTCAGGGTCTAGCAGCGGTGGTGGGGATGTGGGTCGCCAAGATTACGGATTGGGAGACCCACACCTGCCGGTGGCTCGGTAGCTTCCACACGGATGAGCTCGCGGCCATGGAGTACGACCGCTGGCAGGTCCGCTACCACGGCGCGACGGCTAGGATCAATTTCCCCTTTGGTACACGTCCGGTCGACCTTGTTCCACTAGAGCCAGGGGTGGTGAGCTCGGCCATGGTGCGAGACGACCGTGAGGCATGGGAGCGCCTCGAGCCCGAGGCCACCGACGAGGCCTACATGCAAGAGCTCCGCGGCAGCACCCGGAGCTCGTGGAGGAGGAGTGGGTGATCTTTGTTGACGCGGAGGGCGGCGAGGTTATCGTGCTCTCCTTCGATGAGGAGGTCGAAGGAGGCGAGGACGACGACATGGAGGTCGTTGAGGTGGGCGGCGAGGACGAGGAGATCAACTTCGACGAGTGGAGGAGTGTCTTCCCCAACGACCCCGATGACATCATTGGCCCAAACCTGGCTCGTGGCACACCATACCTGACTAGGGAAGATTGGCTCGACCTCCACTCCGACCGGAAGTAGTTTAGCTTAGTTTAAATTTATGGTTTATGTTCTGTTATGCAAAACTATCTATGTTTATGTTTTAATACATGCTACCTTTGGTTGAACCTACTTTGAACTTGATCAAGTTTAAGTTTACAATCGTAAGTTTAGGGGGTCGACTAGAAACAGCCAAAAATTGCTGGAGTATATATATATATCCACTAAGGGTTTTAGTCCGTTAACTTTTACAGGATCGGCTAGAGATGGCCTTATGCCTTGTTTATTTCAGTTCTTCACAATGTGATGCTCTATATGTGCAACTATTTGCCGCGCAGTTTAATTTCATCAATAACAGTTTCCACAATACCACTATGAATTATGATATTTGGTTGTTGTTAAGGATGTTGCACTTAACATGCATTTTCGTTTTTTTTAACATTAACTAGTGTACTTTAGACCTGCACAATACCAGTTTGAATGACTATTTGCTTGTTTTTAAATGTTATGCCTGATGCAGTTAACACACCTTTCCACTACTTGTTTTGCTTAACTAGCATGCTTACACCTGCACACTGAAGCTATCATTTGTAGATTATGTTGTCTACCATGGATATATTCGGTTGATGTTTAGCCTGTTGTGCTTAACATGCCTTTATATGTACTCATACAGGACAATATTGAGAACAGTGTTGTTTTCCATCGAGGTTAGTTTCATCGCATTGCTTATATGTACTCACTGTTCATGATATCGGTAGCTGGTACCATATAGCCTGGGGGCTGATAAGGGATTAATCGTCGGATTGGACATTTCACTAAATATATCTATAACCCATTTATTAGTAGGTTAACTAGGGCCATATTTAATATATCCTAGGCTACATAGCAACAAGGAAGAGTTCTACCTTAATGTTCTGATGATGTCTAGATATATATGTAATAAAATCTTATATAATGGGATGGAAGGAGTGTTATACTACATCATTTTGCAATTGTTGTTTAGCTTCTAATATTAACTTGATGCTTTTAGGTGCATATGTCATTGCCAAAGATCCACACTTCAACCCTTTCTACGTATGGGGCAATGAAATATTCATGAACCAGCATCAAGTGAGGAAACCGATAAAGATTGTTATTAAAATGGGTCAAAAGATGTCAATCAAACTATTTGTTTACACTTTATGCAAGACAACAGTGAACTGCAGGATGGTAAGTAAGAATTCCGTAGCCTTCTTTTTACTACCCGTAATGAGTTGTGTTAGATGACAATGTCTGAATCTTTTTTCCTTTGCAGTGGATCCTGAAGCAGTTTACTCAAGATTACCTCTCAAACTACATGATTGGCAGCTGGCCATCACAAGAGGTTGGATTAGAGTCGTGCGTGCCTTCTACATCCAGGAGAGCACAATAGGGCCATTCCGCTTCACCTTGTTCAGCAACCAGAATGTCTGTCGTCTCTTTCTTTACCATCTATAATAGTACAAGTATAAAACCCTGGTTCATCATTCTTTATTTGGTGCTTATGTAATTCTTGAACATATGTACCTGTGAATCAAATAATGCATTGGTTGTTTGAACCTGATGGATATGAATAAAGCTATAGCCTACTTTCAAGTTCAAATTAGGTACAATTTTAAATAGCATCAATTAAATTACAATGAAATTACGGTCTATAGGTCATTATGGCACACACGGTCTATAAAGCACAGCATGTGTGATATACATCATAATTCAACACGGTTCACAGAGAGGAAACGTGTGTAAAAATGCACACGGTTGCCGTTTGCAAAGCGTGTGTGATGTCAGACACTATGACAAACAGTGAAGGAAAACTAAATGTGTGTGATTGTCTACCTATCGTACACGGTTTACAATCATTAACTGTCACTAGTGCGCATCGGTCCTAAACAAATGGTTTTTTACCCCTTTCTGTGACGGCATTTGGAACCGTCGCCAAGTGAGTGTGTGCTATAGGGTGTCCTTCCCACACGACCTAGTAATCGTCGAAATAGGCCCTCCTGGGACCCAGGCTGGGGCCGTGTGCGATCGAGCGAGGCATCAAAACCCAATCATTTTCGTAGGTATGTACATCCCACACGGTAATCCGAGAAAATCATTTCCATAGGTATGTACATCCCACACGGTAATCCGAGAAAATCATTGTCGTAGGTATGTACATCCCACACGGTGAATCCCAGAAAAACATTTCCGTTCGTATGTATATCACACATAGTCAATCCAGGGAATATGTTTCTTTCTTATGTACATCCCATACAATCAATCCAGGGAAAACATTTCCGTTAGGATGTACATCCCACACGGTTTTATGTATACGCTCGTGTGTGAAAGGTGTAACTATCACACACGCTCTGCCTTGGTTAACTGTTTGCTTTCATTAACTACATCACACACGATTTGATGTAGAAAACTGTGTGGCATTGGACTATCCATCGCAAGCACTTTTACCGCTAGAACCGTTTGCAAAGCTCCATGACCGTCTATTCTATTTTTATTTTTGCCTGTAATTTATTAGTCTAATTGGAAATTTTGAAATACGAAACGTGCAATTCAAATTCTCAGCACAATGGTTCAACAACGAATCCATAAATAAAATTGCCAGTACAATATGTTCAGTAATTACAGGATTAGGCAGCAATTAACTATGATGAACCACAGTATTTAAAGGCGGTATAGGTGAAGAGACAAGTGTAAATCATTTTGACTGCCGATGGTGTTGAAGAAGCGGAATGCCCATAATGTGCCTTCATGCATGCCATAGCACGAACCACTTTTGTCCAACCCCTTGTGATGATCGCCCGCCCATCCTTCACCGCCTTCGGGAAGACTTCTAGAGCATTATCATGGTAGCATGAATTAGATACTTTAACCTTAGTTGCCTCCACTCCGGTCATGTAGTTTGCAAGGTAATCATCAGTAAATAGCTTCGGAAACCACTGAAAAGAGAAAAATATCATATACTAAGGTCTAATAGAGTAACTTGTTGTGGGCAGGGGGAAAGGCAACACATTACTTACCATCTAAAGTTCACTGTTGTCTTCGACAAACTGTAAATAAAGAGCTTAATTCCAATCACTCGTTTCTTTCGCCTAACAATCTTTCTTAGTTTCCTCACTTGACGCTTGTTCATGAATATCTCATTGCCCCATATGCAAAAGGGATCGAAGCGTGGACAGTACCGCTCATATATGTACCTACAAGCAAGCATAAGACATGGGATGCAGCTAACCTCGACGGCAAACAACAACATCGCCCATTGTAGCCCTGTGTAAGTACATGGAAAGCCAATGTTAACTACAACAGGGTTAACATCCACCAAAAATAGAAAATGGTAATAAGATGGCAGCATCTGTAGTGATATCTTCATTTCGAAAGAGTAGCACGGTAGCAAAGGGACGGATTAAAAAATAGATACAACTGTTAATTGCAACAGGCTTAACAACATCCTAATTCATGTTTTGTAAGTTTGTAGCCATTGAAATACAACTCTTTAAACATGGACACAAGTGTTAATTACAACAGGCTTAATGGCCATTGAAACCGGTACTGATAAAAATGCAATTGGCAGAGTTAAACATCATAGGGCAGGGGCTGCCAGAGCAGATAATGGCCCAGTTGTCTATAAAAAGGTAGGGAAAATAGCTCAAACGTGTTAGGCATGTTTAGTACAACATGTTTAATACATCGACAGTACAAAACATAGCCATTAATTGCAACTGGTATTGGTAAGATTGACCTGGTGGGTACATACTTGGTAAGTCCTAAGAGGTAGTTGCTGGGGCACTTCATCTTGGCCAGAACCCGCCCAAAGTCAGCGGCGGCGGAGGCGAGCTGTTCCGCCGGGTCAAAGCATGGATCAGTGCCACTGACATGTGTACCTACAGGCAACCAGTAAATGGTAGAAGTTAAACTGCAATTGCACAAATTATGTGAAATACTGTAAGACATGGGATGCAGCTAACCTCGACGGCAAAAAAAGCATCGGCCGTTATGACCCTGCGTAAGTACATGGACATGCATGTTAAGTGCAACAGGGTTAGCATCCACTAAAAATAGCAAATGGGCAGCATGTCTAGTGATATCCTGAGTCATGTATTGTAAGTTCGTTGCTGGTATTGGTGAAATTGAGCTAGACACGGTAATATTTGAACATCACACAGTGTGTAGTACTAAAATAAACAAGGCACAAACATGCTTAATACATCAACCGTACAAGTCATAGCCGTTGCAAGTCATATTGGTAAGATTTAGCTGGTCAGATCTTACCTGTTAAGTTTTGGGGGGTAGTCGCTAGGGGACTTCATATGGGCCAGAGCCTGCACTATGTCGGTGGCGGCGGAGCCGAGGTGTTCCTTCGGGTCAACACGCACAGCGGCCATTGCGCCATGGACCGCCATCAGCTCCTGGCAGGGGGGGGGGATTTGGAGGCATGAGGATGTTTTGCAGGTGCCATTTAAGCAATCAGGCCGAAGACGTGATGGAGATCGGTGGGTTACCTGACTGGATCCGAGCAGAACATAGATGTGGTTGAAGCTATGGTTGCGGTGGTGGTAGTTTGAGATGCCGGTAGGGAGAGGCGCGAGGGAGGGGGGATACTGAGGGGAAGGGGATGTGGTTGGAGGAATAAATTCTGAAATCGCGCGCCTAATGAAAATTTTGGTGCGAAATTTGAAACTTGGGTGGGGGAAACACACAACGTAGATGAAGCGCGTAAAATACTCGTGTGCGAGAAAAAAGAAAATTGGCAGACCCCATCTCCAAAAAAATGTACACGTGTACTTGATTTTTTTTCGGTCAATGGTACGCCTGGTTTATTAGGAAATATCGCACAGGTAACTGACTTATGGGTCATTAACGCAAAAAACGCAGACGGGTACGGCATAGAAACCATGTGTTTTGTGATCTTCTAGTGATTAACACAAAAAAACACGGGCACACATGCTAATCAACGCTCAAAGCCCTCAAAGGATTCTCTTACCGACATTGTACGTTAATACTACAAACTTAAAGTACTACTGGTAATTTTCTCTAATACTACAAACTTAAAATACTTCTCACATGCTGCCATCAGGGCATGCTGGCCAGACGCTAGCGTTCTCCTTCCCGGCCTTGTAGGAGGCAGCCCACTTGGCTTTGATCTCCGCCAAGCTCACCTGCGGCCTCTTTTTTCTTGCGGCGGCGGGACCCTCTTTTCTTGGCTGCTTTCTGCCTTTTCTGCTCCTTCTGTGCGGCTTTGGCCGCCTCTAGATCCACCACCCATTTGGCTATGGCAGCCTCCAAGCCCGCCCGTGGAACTGTCTTGCCCTCAGCGGCGATGAACTTGGTGCGGCAAGATGCCATCACTCCATGTGTGTGGTCGCGGGCGGCGAGGAACGCGGCGCGGCGGAATGCCATCGCTTACTTACCAATTACTGTGTGCCGCAGTGCCATGGACGACACCTGGAGAGAGCTCTGGGACGGAGGGGCCGGACAACCGTACAGTGCGGTGGTATTCAAGAGCTCAACCACAAACAACAACAGAAATTTGGCTTCCCTTACAATTTTGCCCGTTCATTATCGCACACAGTTCATCTCCGTCACTTCTAGAGACAGTGTGCGCTAAGCCTATTGTGTGTTGCGTTATAATTGGCTGGAACCCCAGCCATGCGGATCACGCGTCTGCACCGTTGGATGCGCCGCGATCGAATGGCAATCCGTGTCCCTCATATCACACCCATGCACCTGTAGCTGGATTGGATTTATATGCACTAAATGCCAAGAAAATGCACATAATCCCCTAAATATGGTAAATGAGTCCGGAAAAATGCCAAATTTGAACACGGTGATTTGCAGGGTGTATGTTCATCATAGAAAAAACTCCAGGGCAAAGAACGAAGAAAATTTGGATTCCCCTTCAATCTTGAGGATTTCCCTTTCGAAAGCATGGAACTTCCTCGGTGATGGTTCGATTTATGAAGGGCATGCATGACAACATAAGCAAAACCTTATCAAATTTTTACCAAGGCCAGGCGTCATGTTTTTAAGCATTTATTTCATTTTTCTATAGTTTAAAACCCAACAAATAGACATTTGTGGTTGAATACTACCACACATTTCATCGAAATATTTGTCCATTCCTTGTAAAAGGCATGAGAATTTACTAAATGGCACGAGCATGGTTTTCTAGGCCATTCTTGTGGACCCTTTCATGCATCGATCGTTTGAACATGAATTATGCGCATTAATGCCTAGAAAATGCACATAATCCCCTAAATATGGCAAATGAACCCAGAAAAGTGCCAAATTTGAACACGGTGATTTGCAGGTTGTATGATCATCATAGAAAAACTCGTGGACAAAGGACAAAGGAAATTTGGATCCCCCTTCAATCTTAGTGATTTCCCCCTCGAAACCATGAAACTTCCTTGGTGATGGTTCAATTTATGAAAGGCGCGCATCACGAAATAAGGAAAACATTCACCAATTTTTACCAGGGCATGGTGAGGCCATACCATGGCACCTAGCGAGCCATCATGTTTTCCAACCATGTGTTTCATTTTTTGTATAGTTGTTAACCAAGTAAACGACGCGTTTATGGTTGAATATTGCCACACATTTCCTTGAAATATCTGCCCATTCCTTGTAAAAGGCATGAGAATGTGCTAAATAACATGAGCATGGTTTTCCAGACTGTTCTTGTGCACCTTTTCATGCACCGATTGTTCGAATTTGAATTATGTCCATTAATGCCTAGAAAATGCACATGATCCCCTAAATATGGTAAATGAGCCCGGGAAAATGTCAAATTTGAACATGTTGCATTTGAGGCGATATGTTGATCATTGGAAAAAACTGAATGACAAACTAGGACGGAAAATAGGATCCCCTTCAATCTTGGGGATTTTCCCTCTTGAAAGCATGGAACTTCCTCGGTGATGGTTCGATTTATGAAGGGCGTGCATGACGACATAAGCCAAACCTTCTCAAATTTTTACCAGGGCATGGTGAGATCATACCATGGCAGCATGCCAGGCGACATGTTTTTTAAGCATTTATTTCATTTTTTCTATAGTTGAAAACCCAACAAACAGACATTTGTGGTTGACTATTGCCACACATTTCATCGAAATATTTGTCCATTCCTTGTAAAAGGCATGAGAACTTACTAAATGGCACGAGCATGGTTTTCTAGGCCATTCTTGTGGACCCTTTCATGCATCGATTATTTGAACTTGAATTATGTGCATTAATGCCTAGGAAATGCACATAATCCCCTAAATATGGCAAATGAACCCAGAAAAGTGCCCAATTTGAACACGGTGATTTGCAGGTTGTATGCTCATCATAGAAAAAAAACTCATGGACAAAGGACAAAGGAAATTTGGACCCCCTTCAATCTTGGTGATTTCCCCCTCGAAACCATGAAACTTCCTCGGATGATGGTTCGTTTTATGAAAGGCTAACATCATGACATAAGGAAAACATTCTCTAATTTTTACCAGGGCATGGTGAGGCCATACCATGGCACCACACCAGGCATCATGTTTTCCAACCATGTGTTTTATTTTTTGTATAGCACGAGCATGGTTTTCCAGACGGTTCTTCTGCACCTTTTCATGCACCGATTGTTCGAATTTGAATTATGTGCATAATTAATGCCTAGAAAATGCACACAATCCCCTAAATATGGTAAATGAGTTCAGAAAAATGTCAAAATTGAACACGTTTCATTTGAGGTGGTATGTTGATCGTTGGAAAAAAACTGAATGACAAACTAGGATGGAAATTTGGATTCCCCTTCAATCTTTGTGATTTCCCTCTCGAAAGCATTGAACTTCCTCGGTGATGGTTCGATTTATGAAGGGCGTGCCTGACGACATAAATCAAACCTTCTTAGCTTTTAACCAGGGCACGGTGAGGCCATACCATGGCACCATGCTAGCCGTCATGTTTTTCAAGCACATATTTCATTGTTCTATAGTTGATAACCCAGTAAATGACGCGTTTGTGGTTGACTATTGCCACCAATTCCATAGAAATCTCTACCCATTCCTTGTAAAAGGCTTGAGAAATTACTAAATACCACGAGTATGGTTTTTCCAGACCATTCTTGTGCACCCTTTAATGCACCAATTGTTTGAATTTGAATTACGTGCATTAATGCCTACAAAATGAACATAATCCCCTAAATATTGTAAATGAACCCAGAAAAGTGTCAAATTTGAAGACAGTGATTAGCAGGGTTTATGTTCATCGTAGAAAAAACTCATGGATGAAGGATAAAGGAAATTTGGATTCCCATTCAATCTCGATCATTTACTATCGCACACGATTCATCTCCGTCGCCTCTGCGAACCATGTGTGTTCACTCACACATGCAAAAGGAAAAGAAAACCCTCGCCCACTTCGTCCCCAATCACTCACCGCGGACTCCTCCGCAACTCTGCACCCTAAGCTCGGCGGCTGTTGGCAGCGGGCGTAGGTCGCACTCCAAACGGCACCGGATTTCTCCTCCACCGCTTTCCGCCGCCTATCTGCACCGACATTGTAGACTCTGGTCGACTAGTGTTTTCTTTGGGATTGGGCCGGGGATTTTTCTCATGGAGAAGGTAATCAACTTAATTAGAAAAATATTCACTCATCACTTATTGTAGTCCGTCAGTCGCTGTTAATCAACCGGCGGAAATCGCCGCGGAATCATTTTTGTTCTAGCTGATTCGTGGGTGTTTATTCATGTGTGCATAGTGCGAGCACAAATCGGGAAACTGTGGTCGCGGCCAGTCGGAAACGAAGTTCTATCTCACCATTCCAAATGACTTCAGGGAGCGCTCGGTATGTTCAATCTCAACCTACCACGGTCGGCATGGCCTAAATTTGTGAACATATACCGTCTGTTGCTACATTATCTATATATTTGCATCAAATCTTTGTTACATTATCTATTTTTAATTCTATATTTTTGTACTTTGCTTGCATCTATGTAGGGATATGTTCTATCAGTTACTCCCATTTTTGCATCTTGCTCGGTTATTTAAATATATATAATTTGCGATCTTAATTTTCATTTCAAGCAGTACATCCCTTGCTTTGCAAGAACAGGAGTAGAAGAAAATCTTGGGCTTTACTTTGCTGATGACTCCCAGGATGTCATATTGACAACGCAACATGGATTTACAATGACGGTTAGCATAAAACTTGATAAAGATTGTGACTCCTATTTTAATGCTGACCTTTGGAGAAAAATGTCTAAGTGTTATGAACTGAAAGCTGGAAATAAAATTCTAGTGCGTGCACCACAGCCTGGTCTAATTAACATGGATGTTTACTTCCCCAACGTCATCAGCCGATCAAAGTCTGATCGAGGTTAGTGTCCTTTCAACTTTCTCCATGCTGTCATATTACTATTTAAGCAACCAATTGATCACTATTTAAGCAACCAATTGTGATATCATATTTTGACTCCGTTCCTAGGCAGTAACAAATTCCGTTTACCAATTTATGCGCAGTATATATTGTTTTGCCATGTTCTCAATAAATAATTCCTTTCCACCTTTTAAGAAGGACATGTTGGATGCATAGTGAACGATTTGTATGTTACTAAGCGTACCGAATTTCACTAGAAGGACTTGAAGCATGTCATAAACTTTGTTGATAATCTGACAGAGCTAGCACAGCATATGAACATTGGATTTTGGGTGGGATTAATTAGACCTATGGTGCACACACTAAACAAAACCAACTGTGTGCACAAAGCGCTGGTAAAAAGTCTTATTTTAATGTTGATGCTCATAAACTATATATATCTTCAACGATATGTTACAATTGTTTTTTATTCTACATCTCAATAGAAATTGCCCCCTGTAGCCGTTCCTGGATCGATTTCCCGGTGTGGTCGAATTACACTTGTGCCTGCTAATAACGCCAAAGTGATTGCAAGGTACTGCATTTCCCGCAAAAATGGAACCATTCAAATTAACAAGTTCTCGCTTCTCGTGGCAATGCATTCATATTGGAAAATTGGAGACACTGTTCTACTCTTGCTCTACCAAGGTAAATGAGGGCTCTTCCTTTCATTGACGAGATGCCGAGTCGCCGTGATCAAGCTGCTTCCAGTGGATAGTTGTGGTTGTTGGCCCTCAGCCTCTTAAAATGTGCTAGCTGTTACTATATATGTTAAGTATGTAGATATGGACCATATGGTTGTTGGCCCTTAGCCTCTTAAAATGTGATAGTTGTTACAATGATAAGTATGTAGATATGGACCATATGGTTGTCAAAACCGTGTTACAAAGATCCTCCTTTTGTCGAATAGTGTAACCACTATATATATGTTACTCAAATGTTGTTACCCAAATTCATAAATTTTCATGGAAAGTATTAGTATCGTACACAGTTCATTGAGTTTAAGCATGTGCCCGATGTCTAGAAGGCATTTGCATATTAACTGTCCATATTGCAAATTCACACACATGTTCACATAAGGAAACGTATGTGTAACATACTAATCATCGCACACGAGTACTCGCAGACGCATCATGTGCGATACTCCTAGCCACCGTAAGCAACTAGTTTGCATTTTTCGAAGTTTTTTGTACACACAGAATCACACACGAAGTAACTGTATTGACCGTCTGTGTTGTAATTTCTCATCGCAAACAGTTCATCCGAGTCGCCTGTTTGCCACGTATCACACACATCTTGTTTACACAAGTCATTTGTGTTCTTTTGTCTCATCGCAAACAGTCCATCCATGTGAACTGTATGCTGCATATCACACACATCTTGTTAAGTTGAACTATTTCTATTGTGTTCCCTAAACGAAAACAGTTCGTCCGAGTTGACCGTATGTCGTATATCGCACACACATTGATATGGCTGCCCGTTTATGTTGTTCTACCTCATCACAAATAGTTCGAATGAATTAACCGTGTGTCCTGCATCGCACACACATTATTATGGCTGCCCGTTTCTGTTGTTCTGCCTCATCGCAGACAGTTTGAATGGATTAACCGTATGCCCTACATCGCACACGCAACTAAAATCTTAACCGTGTTTGATGCAGACATCATCGCAAACGTTTTGCACCTTTTTGACAGTTTTTTTACACCACCGTTTGCGATTATTGCATCGCACACGGTTTCGGCAAAGGGTCTCTGATCGTAGTGTCGCGTTAGCAGTCACCTGCAGTAGTGTGTTTGTGATGTGTCAGGCTTCATAAACGTAGAGCCAGTTTGGTACGTGCCTGGAATGTGCCTGGTTTTAGGGAAAACCATAGAACTCCGACTGTGATGGCAATGCGAGCACAAACGAGTAGCAAGTATGAAGCGTTTGGGATATTCGAGATATCAAAAACGATTTTATAGGGACAACTGTATGCATCAAGGCTCCCTATCCCCGATGGTTTCTGGGTCATGTGGGAAGGACCCCCCCTATCGCAGTCACTCACTAGGCGACAGTTCAAAACGCCATCACGGAAAGGGGTTAAAACCATTTGTATAGCACCTCACTGTACCAGTGTGGAAGTATTCCCACAGGACACAAATCCACGATGATCCCTCTTAATAGTGAGGTTTATCCTATGACTCAAATCGAACCAAAACGAAGCCCTTCGCGTCACCGGTAACCACGCCTTTGACCTTTTTGAATGGAAGGAGAAACAAGACCTAACAAATGATGGTGAGGTCCAGTTGTTTTCATCAAAACAAGTTTTAGCCTATCTAAATATTGACAAGTTATTGGGGCTCGTAGCTGTCTATGATCTAGGAAACATAACATGCATAATGAGTTATGTGTCTTGTGATTATGTTTCCTGTAAAACAAGATCACACTCAAAATTAAGAAAATAATTAACACAAAAGCCACCAAGTTTAGTCACCAAATTTGCATAATCTATCATCCAGTTTTAGATACAACAAAGCCAATAGTCGAATTCCTATGGGAAAAGATCTGTCCATAAGAATGTAAGATAAACATACAACTACTAAAGTATATGGGACGTCCTTCAAAAATTCAGTGCACACATATGGGTACCGTCTCTGATTCAGAATCTTAGATCAAAGATTGGAGAAGCTAACATGGATAGGCATGCAATTCCAGGGGCAGAGTAGTTGCCATGACATCAAAGTCTTTGTAGTATCTTCACGAGCTCAGGAACACAATATATATCTTAGTCGAGATAAATGCAACAACATTGATTCAACAATGTCTCTCACGGTGTACAATAGTAAACTGAGCAGCCACATGTGGCCAGTACAATATCCAACAATTTTTGTTCCTAGAAAGTGAACTAACTGAGGTAACTACTTACGTTATGTTCTAGTAAATTGACTTAGATCTTATGGTCTAACAACATGATTGACCCAACTATTAGAAGGCATAGATGAAAAGAACTATTAGTAGTACAGTATATTACTCATACAGTCCTTTGGTCTGCCACTACAATTGACCAACCTATTAGAAGACATAGATGGGACAAAGGAAGACTTTGTCAGACAATCTTGTGAGAAATCAATGTTATATTTTCAAGATACTAATAGATAACTCTAATTTACGATAAGCACAAAATATCGAGGGAGTCAAGGATTAAGTGCAAACCTTATCGTCTTTTAAGAGTGTAGCGATCCGACCTCAAAGGTCAAATCTCTGTGTATAAGTGTCATCCCTGGATCGGTAATGCTGACACACACAGTACTTGAAGGATTTATAACAGAGTTCAATCACCCACTTATTACATCAAATTTCTCAAAGAGAGTACTTATTTCGATAATATGGCTGAAGGCCATCTAATGAACATAACAGCGGAAGCTTCGAAGGTAAAATGAGTCCATCAACTCCAGCGGCATAGCTGAGTGCACGACAATGACCTAGCGCACCTTACTCTTCGTCTGAAAACTTAGCAACATAATACGTTGTAGCCTATGTATGTTAGCACATGGAATATGCTGGCAAGATAACACTAAAGAGCAATGAACAAGTAACAACTATAACTATATGCATATTTGGCCGGTGGAGGCTCTATGGTTATTTTTGCAGAAAGCTAGTTTTTTCCTACAACAAAGGAATATATTTTATTTAACTACAAAGTTGGTTGAAAAACATTGAGAATGGTAAGCCCATCTCAATCCCAAAATTAATAATCATTAACCCAACAAGTTAAATTAAGTACAGTGATGAGATCAACATAGTAATTCAAGCACCAGATACGCAAGATGTCCATAACCGGGGACACGGCTAACCATGATTAGTTTATACACTCTGCAGAAGTTTGCGCACTATTCCCCACAAGACTCGATCTCCTCCTTTGTATTTCTTGCACTGCATGATGTTTGAGAAACGGATGACCAGGACACAGTCTTTCCGAAGAGGTCCCCTTAACCGATAGATAGGCCAGTACACCTACAATCCCCTACATCTGCTAGCCTATCATGGAAAGGATTCCCAAACTTACTCAACTATGCCAGAGCTCATAATGGCTTGTGGCTGCACACGGAAGTTTCCAGCATGAATAACATAATGATCCCTTTGAGCTTGGGTGGCAAACCATAGGAAAAAATCACACGGATACCCCGGGATTCTCTTTGGATGGCACTGGATTTCCCCAGGTGCCCACAAACCAATCACCCAGATGTGTGTTAAAGTAGCCACCTTAAGTAAACCCTTAGTTCATAATAATACTCACAACTGTCATGAATCACTCAAACCAAACCACATCTATGAGCATAGCATAGCAAAGTATAATAAGCGTAACGTGGTGACTCCCAAGGTTTGAATAAAAGGGCAATAGGTACTACATCAACAACTACTTCCCAAAACCCAAATGTTAAATAGATCCTACTCATGCAATGTTTGAGGATTGAGACTAATGCATAAAAACTGGGTAATAAGGAATATGATCAAAGTGTTACTAGCCTTGTTGACGATCTGAAAACCCTAGTGACTTGTAGTAGCATGCTTCGCACTTTGGAAACTCTATCATGAACAAACAATAGCATAGATAAGCAATCAAGCATAAGATGCAAGAGTAAAACTCAAATTAAAAGATACAAACTGAAAGTTCAACTGAAGAGCTTCGATTTGCAAAAAGAATCAACCAAATCGGAGCTACGAAACTCAAACTACGACCAAAAGAAGTTTGAATTCAAATCTGCTTGCAACAAAATTTTAATTTGTCAAAACCATGTTCAAGTTGGTTATCTGTAAAGGGGGGAACAAGACAAAGATTTTGGCGTTGGTTTCACTGGATTTGGACAAGCGAGCAAAAAGTTGCGAGGGTTTGAAGATCAGGGACTGATCTGTGATAAAAATAATCGCGGATAGGTCCCTGGCCGAAAAAATACCTAATGAACGAACGTTCGCTATGAAACACTAATGAATGAAAACGTTCGCTATAGAGTAATAACAGACGAACGTCCGCACTTTAGATCCAACTGGAAAACCGAAAGAAAACCCTAACTTCTAAAAACCCGGAAGATAAACCGAAAAAATGGGTTCGGTTTTACCGGTTCGGCAGCGGGCGGCGCAAGCGGCGGCGCCGACGCGCAGC
>NW_024120826.1:0-10530 GCF_003073215.2 Triticum urartu
TTAATACAATTCTAGCATGAATAATAAACATTTATCATGATATAAGGAAATAAATAATAACTTTATTATTGCCTCTAGGGCATATTTCCTTCATGTAGAGCATCTTTAATTATAATCACCCAGTTACGTTGTGACGTTTGATAGCACACAAGGTGTTCCTCCGGTATTCGGGAGTTGCATGACCTCATAGTCTGAGGAACATGTATAAGTCATGAAGAAAGCAATAGCAGAAAAACTAAACGATCATTATGCTAAGCTAACGAATGGGTCTTGTCCATCACATCATTCTCTAATGATGTGATCCAGTTCATCAAATGACAACACATGTCTATGGCTAGGAAACTTAACCATCTTTGATTAACAAGCTAGTAGTTAAGTAGAGCCATACTAGGGACACTCTGTTTGTCTATGTATTCACACATGTACTAAGTTTTCGGTTAATACAATTCTAGCTTGAATAATAAACATTTATCATGATATAAGGAAATATAAATAACAACTTTATTATTGCCTCTAGGGAATATTTCCTTCAAAATTTGCACACAATTTACACAAAAATTAAGTTTGTTAATAATATGCACGAATAAGCATATAATAGTCAAAAAATTGCAAAAAACACTAAGAAGGAATGAATTAGTGGCTTTGATGATACGCAAGAATAAGCATACAATAGTGTTATTTTCGCGGAAAAGGGAGTTTTTTAAGAAGGAATGAATTAATGGCATTGATATTACCATTAAGAAATAAAGAAGTGAAATAGAAGCTAAATCAAAATAGCAAAGTTTTCTAAGAATGAATTAGTGCCATTGGTATTACCAATTAAGAAGAGAGAAAGAAAAAGCATAAAGCAAATAATGACAAAATTTGCACACAAGTTACATATAAATCACACATTTTTATACTAATATGTAAGAATAAGCATATAGTAGTGCAATTTTCGTAACAAGATGCATCATTGCATGGGTGGGATCATAGTTTTTTTGTTTTGGCTGATCCATCATTGCATGGGTGTATGGTACACTACTTTGTATGTGTTTCGAGTAAGCTTTTCTCTCCTGGTTGTCCAACTGGATGTGTCGAGTTCATTGCAAGCGTGTCAGCATGCTAGTCGTCGTTATGTGTTGTCTGTTGTCTTCGCTAACAAATTTTGTTGCTTGTAAAATAGTTCTCTTGTACAAGTATAGATAGATAGAGGGATCATGGAGGCATAGAGGAGGGAGCTTGGACTCATTTCTGGTTGCTGAGAATGAAATGTCTCTTTATTTGTTGTGGCCATTTTTTACGGAAGCAAAAAGGTTTTTTTATATTCGATATGTTTTACTTGTTTTCATTTTATTTCTCGGTATAAATCTATTGTGGTATTCAAAATTATGGCCGCCTAAACCACCTTTCCCTTGTGAAACAAGAAAGTGGCGAGCACTTATTAGAAACTGGGCCCTTTTTTCAAACTCTAAGGGGTTTGATGTCAATAAATACACCCTTTTTTTAGGTTCTCGTACCATATGGGGGTTTTGGTAAATAAATACGCCTTTTTGTGAAGTTTTCAAACTCTAGGTGGTTTATGGTAAGTAAATAGGCCCTTTTGTCAAGTTTCAAACTCTAAGGGGCTTATGATAAATAATAGCCCTTCTGTAATAAAATTTCATATTCTAGGGTGTCCCTTGTAAGTTAATCGCATATTTGCCTATGGTTTGCTGTAGCTTGTTCCATTTTGTATGCTTGATGGAGCCTTTGTCCTGTCTACTAGATGCACCTTGACTGTCGGTGTTTACATGAAAATAGGTCACTGCACAAACAAAAATGACATGAATATGAAATATATGTTTCATACAGTATGCCTAATGGGGACACTCCCAAGATGTTAAATGGTAGATGTCTTTGATTTACGACATTTCTGCCCCCTCTATGTGCTATCGACCTGTTTTTTTATACTTTGTATGTATACATGGCTTATGCTTTATCCATGTGGCTTATTGCATGTATTACCCTTTAAAGAAGAAATATTATAAAAAGTTTTTAAAAAATTGCGCACAACTTTACTCTAAAATTGCACTTTTTAGTATGCGAATAATAATCATGTAATAGTGTAATTTTCGCACGTATTGCACCATATTTATGTGCATACATTTACACTCACCCAACATCTCAACAATACCCACAAAAGAAAATAAAATCCAATTAATAAAGAAAAAAACAAAAGCAAAAACACAGGAGAAAAACAAAGGTTTTTTTTACACAACCTCGCGAAGTTCTTTATTAAACCGTCACCACATTTACAGGGACGAACGAGAGGTTCCCGGAATGTCCTAACCAAACATGGCGGCCACCACTGAGAGTAAGAGCATGCTTCGCTAAGTTGTGAGTTTCAACATTCGAGCTCCTAAACTCATGACTAAATTTACAAAAATCAAAAGACAAAGAGTGATCTATTATTTCATGAATAATTGCTCCATAGCTTGCTGCATTTTCCTTCTTGATGTCCTCAGCCACCCCTTTGCAGTCCGATGCTACATGGATCCTCCAAAGATAGAGGTCATCCAGAAGAGTCAATGCTTCCCTTATCGCTAGTGCCTCGAGGGTTTGTGGATCAGCGATATGTCTGAAGAAGAGAGTGGAAGCTCCCAAAAAGGCTCCTTCTTGATCCCTGCAAATAGCGCCAACAGCACCATAGCCTCATCGAGAGACAACGGCGTCAACATTTACCTTTGCAGCTCCTTCGTGTTGTCTGACCCATCGAGTAGACCTCGTGGTTGCCGCACCCCTTGGTCTCTGATGCATGGAGTTCATAAACCGGAGATCCCTCGAGTAGTTGTTGATGAATCCATTAATGGAGTGCGACGCCTGGAAAATATCTTCATGGATAGCCTTTCGTCGAGCTCCCCAGGTTGCCCAAAGTGTCACTATGAGCCTTTCAAACAAATCTGCAGGCAATATTTCATGTATCGCAGAAAGCCAGTCCTTAGCGCTATCCTCGTGCCGCTCAATCAATGGCTCCAGTAGATCATCTGGGGCGAGCGCCCAAACACCGGCCGCCAATGGGCAGTTCAGCAAAGCGTGTTTCCAAGGGTCTCTCCCCCCACATAGCATGCATGTATCTTCTGTTGCCATGTTTCGATGCTTCAGAACCTCTCCACAAGGCATAGATTGCCTAGCAAGGCGCCTGACAAACATCCTCAGTTTGGACGGAACCTGAATATGCCAGATCGTACTCCACTTGTTGCTCTCAGTCTGTCCAAACGAGGAACCCTCCTCTTCCTGTATCCACGCTTCTCGGTTAAGTTTCATCCGCAATACCATCCGATACGCGGAACGAACACTGAAATTACCTTGTCTCAGTAGAGATGGGTTGGATCGCACAGATAATGGGCTTTGGCCCAGTAGTTAATCGATATGGGGCCAGTTAGAGAAAACAAGCCCAGCACAAGCCAGGTAAAAAATGTAGAGCGTGAATCTCAGAGCAAAAATCCACGACCAAGAAATCAACTTACCCAGATTCAAAATTCAGGCAACTTACAAGTTGCTAAAGTGAGAAAAAATTAGTTTTCCAGTACTTGTCCGATGAAACAAAGTTGCCTTAAGAAGGCCATTCTTCGAAAAAGCAAAAGAAAAGAAAGAAGATGACCCATAAATAAAGATATCAACGACGGTAAGTGAGTGACAAACACAAGTGTCCACAAAGCAACGAAATTAGTAAACACCATCAACAAGTAGTGTTGCGGACTTTGCAGCGTACTACAATGAACAATGCGTCAATTTTTACCCGCTACTTCCAAGTTAATTTCTCCAGGACATCAACAAGAAGAGATGGGCAATTCGTCTTTAGCTGCTTGTACCCCTCGGTTGCCATCACATCCGTCAGGACACCAGGAGACACGATGTAATCCACGCAGAAAGCCTTGAGCTGTGGGCAATGGTGCCGGTCCGCCAGCTCCAGCGTCCACGCGGCGTTCTCCACGTCAATGGTCTCGTGCAGCGCGCTCTCGCACAGCAGCCTCATCCTCTCCAGGCCGTACCGGTCCACCGCCGCAAGCCAGTCGCACATCATCTCTCTGTGGCTCTGCTTCGAGTCGTCCTTGAAGACAGGGGGCAAGGCGTCCGTATAGATGAAGTGGAGCACGGCCTCGAAGGCCGCGGGTTTCATGTCGTGGATCCTCACGTGGCGGCTGCCGGGCTTGTCCGCCAGTGCCCCGAAGAACTGAGCGCAGAAGACCGGCGACCGCATCGCGACCACCGCCTTGTGCGCGGCGTAGTCGTTCCCGCCGACCTGAAAGGTCACGTCCGGCCCCCGCTTGCTGTCCAGGAGCCGCGCGAGGTCCTGGCGGATACCGGAGGGCGGCACCGCGATGGAGCTGGACGTGGTCGCTCCGGTCTTCGACTCCTGAACCTCGACGGTGCAACGCACTACGAGGCAGTCGTTCCTCAAGTACCGCGAATCAAGAGAATCTACCTTGACATACTTTTTGTACCCCCATGTTATGTTATCGGTGGTGAAGTCGTCCCATGCGCACGGCTGGGCAAGAAGCGGCGAAGTTCCGGCAGGGCCATTGATCTCGAAGCTGTACTTCACAGTGGTCTTCTCTAAAGCAGGGGTGCTCAACACCTCCAGGTACAGTGATAGGTACCCTTCTTCTTCCTCTCTATTGCCGGCGGGGTAGCATCTGATTGCCCAGCTGTGACCTCCGACCTCAAAGGCATCGGATCGGATGAAGTTTCCGACGCCGGCCCTCTGGTGTAGACTGAAGCCGACGATGCTGAACTGGTGCGTGCCCCTGACGAGCACCGTTGAGTGCCTGGACATGGTGTCCCGGACGGGCGCGCCGGTGGGAGCCGGGGAGGCAGACGGGCTGGCGGCCATGGTGTGAGAGTTGTTGGATCACCGTGTTAGCTCTGTCGGCCGACGCCGAGTACTTTTCACAACGGTGACGATCAGTGGCAACGACAACCACCACGAACGTGCAACCAGAGCTAATCTTCCTGGCTTGATCAATCTTACTAATCAATCCAGCCCTAGCCAGTTAGCACACGGAACGCACGTACAGCGGTCGATCGATTCCGTCGGCTGGTAAACACACGTACGTACACGCTCAACGGGGGCTCTGGGCAGATTACAAGGGCTACGTATATGTAGTAGTCAGGACCTACACGGTTACGAGTTCTAATCCTGCAAGCTCCATGTACGACCCGGACATGGCACCACGCACGTTTGGTTATTTCCAACACTGAAGCATCAAAGAAGACCAACGCTATGCCGATAGATGAAAAGGAAAAAAAAAGAGTAACATTAATCCTCATTGAGGAGTTGCAGCCACCGAAAAAGATGCAAGTGTGTATGACCCTGACATGGGTTGAAAGTCATACACACACCAACCAAAAAGCCACCGAGGAAGCCATTGATCGTGGGGCGGTACAAGACGCCACCATCGAAATCACAATTTGGAGGCGATCTGACAATCCCATGCTTTCGTCGCCAGTGTCTGTTGATGGTAAATCTGGGCAGCCCAAACAATACAACACGAGTTGTCACTATCCCGTCAAGGCCATGATTAACACCGGGCAAATTGCCATGCTCCATAATCTTTTTTAGGTTTGGTAGCAAAATTGATGTAGGCATTTTCCGTGATAAACTCCTCTATCAGGGTACTAGACAAGCCTTCAGATTGGTTCTTCAAGAAACAAAGAGGAACCAACAACAAAAATATCTTCAATAACTATGACAATGATTTTGAGAGTATATAAAGGCAGAGCCGTCGAGAGGCAGTGCCGAGAGGTACGTGCCCCTAGACGTGCCAACATCCCACATGAGGTATGTGGGGGCCCTCTGGTGGGCTCAGTTGCCTCTGGCCCCATCCTCTCTTGAAACTTCGCGACACTTTTTTTATTGATTTTTTTTGTCCTCGTAAAATTGATTTCCCTGAAAAGTCCAAAACTAGTAGAAAACATTAAATGACACTTGTCACGAGTTAATATGTTAGTTCAAAATAATAGAAATTGATGTCAAAACTACGCAATTATGATACGTTTGAGGCATATCACCCCTCACCTCTCATTTAAAATGGTATGGTTGACACCTACCCTCGATGCATGTATCTTTCTACACCCACTGTGACCCGCAATCGTCATGATGTTGATCTCATCGGGTGTCCGTCATGCCGCTGCCGCCAAGGAAGCATGAGGAGGCGGTCGTGCTCTTGACTCCACACATGCATATGGGAGGTGCACGGCTGCACGACGTCCATCATCCGTGCTCTTGCAAAGGAGAAGGAGGCGCTTGCCTCTCATTTCGCCCAAGCCAAGATCGAGAAGTGGAAAGCGTGCGATGCTCTCGACCGGGCCACCCCGCAGAAGGTGGTTGTTGGTGTCAAAACCGGCAGATCTCATGTAGGGGGTCCCGAATTGTGCGTCTGGGGATTGATGGTAACAAGGGACAAGTGGGACACAATGTTTACCCAGGTTCGGGCCCTCTTAATGGAGGTAAAACCCTACGTCCTGCTCGATTGTATTCGATGAGTATAGGGGTTACAAGACTTGATCTACCTCGAGATCGTAATGACTAAACCCTAGCTGTCTAGCCTATGAGAATTCTGATGACCTCTATGGACTAAACACTCCGGTTTATATACACACCGGAGGGGTCTAGGGTTGTACAGAGTCGGTTTGTGAGGGAAGAAAATAACATATCCGGACACCAAACTTGCCTTCCACGCATATAGGAGTCCTACCCGGACACGGGGGAAAGTCTTTTGCTTGTATCTTCTCGGCCCATCAGTCCGGCCCATATCAAATAGCCCGGACACCCGAGGACCCCCTAATCCAGGACTCTCTCAGTAGCCCCCGAACTGGCCTTCAAACGACGATGTAGTCTCCGGCTTACGTCTTCGGCTTTTGCAAGGCTGGTTCTTCATCATACCTTGGACGGCTAACAGTCCGGCCATGACTTTCATGTTCCGCCTTTATGACTCCTTCCCTGTCGTTGCCTCGATTTCCACGTGCCGGGCGAATGCGAATGGTACATAATAATTTTTTACCAAAAAGCCCTGGACCACACAGGGACGGCATCTATATAAAGAGGTCAGATCCCCAAGTGCCATCCACATCGTGCAGAGAGCATCAGGACTAGCCACGGAAAAACTTCAAAACATGGCCAGCGCTCCTAGTTCTTCTTCGCGCCCTCATGGCCCTCAAGAGGGTGATTGGTGGAGCTGCTCCGTGTCCCATCTTCAGCTGAGTCGTCTTCAGACACAGTGATATCTCCCTCTCGCAGATCTAGTCCCTGTGCGAGCTGGATTAGCCTCGATCGGCAATGATGTGTTAGCAGAAAATTTCCCTAACCCCAACAAGGAGGAGAGGGTATGCTTCGTTTCATTTCTCTTGCGGGGCTTAGGATTCCCAATCCATCCCTTTCTCAGAGGCCTGTTGGAGTTCCACGGAATCCAATTGCACAACCTCACCCCAGGTTCGATTCTACACATCTCGGGCTTTGTAGCCTTCTGCGAACTGTTTCTAGGCTGCGAGGAACATTTCGAACTATGGAGGAAGTTCTTCTGCCTCGTCCCTCGCCGTCAAGGGGGTTCCATATTTGAAGTGGGCGGCGCCGAAGTATGGCGCATAGCCGGATCAGGCTACCCTATTGGAACTCCCAAGGAGGTATCCTAGGAGTGGTCTTCGAAATGGTTTTATATTGAGGACGTTCCCCTTCTGGACCAAGTTCGGCGTGGCCTTCCCGAATTCTCTAGTGCTTCTTTAAAGAAACGCCTCAATTGGTGCCCCCGGAGTCCCAAGGAGGAAGATAGTGCGAAAGTAAAGAGGTTGGTCAGTAAGGTCAGATTACTGGCTCATTACGAGCTCTCGATAGTCGAAGTTATGGCTATCGCAATAAAACGATGCATTCAGCCCCTTCAGTCTAGAGTAACTCCTTTATGGTGTTATAACAGAGAAGACGACGCATCTCGCTACAGACGCAAGGGCCTAGATACTCCAGCCAAACTGGCCATAATTCTGGCCGATCTGTACAAGGGGGAGAAAGAAGACTTCCTTCGCTTAAACTGCCGAGAAGGCTTTTCCATGTACAACCCCATTGAATGGGTAAGTTTTTCTGATTATCAGCACTGTTCCACCTCGTTATCAAGGTAAGCCTAATCAAATTGTTCTTGTTGTCTTAAAACAGTCATGGAGGAAGGAGGTTGAGAACATTCATTGTTCCTCCCTGCAGCCAGAAGACCATGCTCGCAATGAAGACCCCGGCTTCCATGAGGATCAGGATATATACTTAGAGTTTGATGACAGAGTATTTTATCAAGCGAGCCTTGATGGCTCGGAGGTGGCCATCACGGCCGACTACCCCCGCCCTTACCCTTTCTCCATTGTAAGTAAAAAGGCTTCCTCAAAAAGAAACCCCTACTTGCACCTTGTTAATTGTACTTAAACTGTACTTCGTAGGATCGGCGCTCGACAGGCCGCACTCCCTCGAGAACGGCCTCTGCATAGGGTCGTCTTTCAAAACGAAAGGAAATCGGGAGCGCTGTTGAGCTCCCTCCTTCTTCAAAGAGGTATGTCCTCTGATGTGTGCCTAAGCATGAAATCGGATTGTTAAATTTTTCCTCTACCTTTATTTCAGGAGGAGCACGCGGCAAACCGTGGGAAAACGCCCTGCTAGTCGAATATCAGTCAATCCGGCACCGGACTCGTCAACCATAACGAGAGCCGACATAGTGCCAGATCCGCCCCCACATGAGGATTTGGATGGCGTATCCGTCTCGAATTCCGAGGTGGAGAGCGTGATGAACCATCGTCGACTGAAAGAGGCCATGCGGGCTCCAGTGTTCATCGAGCAGGAGTTTACCGCACTCAGCTCCGTGGATGCATATATCCGAGCTGCCCGGGACAGACTTGCTGGAGTTACACAACTGTTTTCAAAGGATATGCTGGTAATAGTTTGTGCAGATTTAATAGATACTAGATGATACCCCACGCGTTGCTGCGAAATTTTATTCCGTTGAACATGTTAATAATTATAATCATTTATATGATAAATTTCATTTACATGCAGCGGGTTTTGTATATGCTTGTATTGTAACACGCGACACCAGCATGATGATTAAGATAATTAAAAAGAATAAGATATTGGAAAACCCAGGAGCTACGGATTCCTGTAATAGCATGGTCTTCTTATGAACATAGTCAAACCGCATGTCAAGATCTAAATCACTCCTTATAGTAACACTTGGTAAAATTCAAAGTAGCGGTGACCCATTGCATTGATGCAGTTTATTGTTCTGCGAAATTTAAACAAAATCTAGAGAATATTTAGGGTCTTAATCATATCATATAGATCATTTTGATTTGCACTAAAAGTCACCACTCTTTTCTTCACTGGACACTTGTATGACAACATCTTTTGTGAATCTACATGTCCTAGCTTACATATAGTCTGCAAAATCGACCAAAGAACTGAAAATGTCATCCTGGATTCCAAATGATCTACCTTTTTAAGTGAAAATGGCCGGCTCTTGTATATAGCAATAACCCTAAGGTACAATCATAGAATTATTAGACTAGCAGCCAAATATGCCTACCAATCTAATAAATAAACAAAGGATCTAGCTGATGAGTTTCGTTGTTTGATGTACGTCCTTCATGCACACAAATATATGTCGTCTCCAGAAACTCCTCTTTGATGTACTGGCATAACTCCCAAAGTTGATATCTCTCACCACATTCACTGCATCAGAGGCTATTTCTAATCATCGTTGAGCAAGCACCCAGACCTCACAGCAGGCTATGCCTTCCATTATATCAGGGTCCATCACACCACACCTCCCAACTTCCCGAGATATTGCCGGTGCCGCTCCTTGGCCGGGTTTCTTCGCCACGGCCCCGTCCAGATTGATTTAATCATTCCCTCGGGTGATGGTAACCACTTCGCCATTTTTTTATTGTGTGACCTTGCCACTTTTTCAACCTTGGTTAAAGCAGAAGAATATCATCAATGTAGCTCTGAACGAAGGTGATCGGCTCTGATAAATATTATAAGCAACACAATGGAACCTAGAGTACCTAGAACCCAGCGGAAATAATGGATTGAATCGAGGTGCTCACCAGTGTAACCTCTTGGCGGCGACGGGAAGCAGCACGGGTCGAGGTGACAGTGGAGGGTGGTGAGCAGGAGAAAAGTCTAACGACCTTGTTGGAATTTTGCTACTAGGCTTTTGGCCCAAAGCCCAACTAAAATTTTGAAATTCTCTTGGCCAATTCATGCATACATGTGAGTGGAGTGAGTGAGGCTAAAGTTTAGTCCCACCCCGGAAGTTAAGAGAAAGTTGCACCTTTTTATAAGATGAGCTCTTCTACCACTTGTATGAGCATGAGAAGAGGAGACCTACACGCGCGCTCTTCCTCCACGCCGCGCCGCGGGTTGCGGGATTGAGCCGAGCCGAGGACAGAGCTATGCACGTTGTCTATATTTTTGCTGCATGGGAAACTTAATGAGTCATTAATTAATAATTAACGGACGCGTTAATTACTGAACCGTTT
>NW_024120827.1:0-9109 GCF_003073215.2 Triticum urartu
GGGGAACAATGTTTCGGTTTGAGACGCGCTTGTTTGAAATTTGGGGAAAGTTACAAACTTTGCCCCCATCTAACATTTCGGACATATTGCGGGTTGGGGGTAGGACAGTCATGTTAGGTGTCCCAAATGTGGGCGGGATAGATTTCGGCCGAGCGCATGGGTAGGCGCCCACGGCGTATGAATGCTTCTCGGAGGCGGTTGAGACTGGCGTCTTGGTGAAGTTACAAACCTTTCTTGATTTAGACCTTTGGAGATCGAGCCGATAGGCTACACGAGCCAGAGTCAGGACAGTAATTTCCTACCACCAAAATATTAGTCTCGCGCAGTTTCGGGTGACCAAAGGCCTATTTGGCGCTTCGTTCAATACTTGGGAGCAGAAGCATTAACGTTTTCGGTTCTCTTGAATTGAACTTTCAGGATTTGTCAAACTTCACAAATCTTTACTCTTGAAAATTCTAAAGCTACAATTATTTTGGAATGGAGGGGGTACATTTGAATATACATTGTACACGAGTATATATTAAAAAATATGCAACTTATCTCAGTTCATGAATGGTTCCAGATATAATCTCCTTGATTGCAAAAAGAAGTTAGATATGCGTATGAATATATATAGCATGTTCAAACTCACAACAAAGATTGATGCCCCCTTTTACATCTGATTTACAAATGCTATTATCTTGGGTTCAAATAGATGAATGCACTTCCTATGAATTCGAATCTTCGAAACCCCCTTTATGTTGAATTCGACATGTATTCTATTTCGTAGCTAGCAATTTGGAATGTATCCATGCAAGTGATAAATGTATGAAGTGCTTCACACTAACAACATGGAGTGCACTAATTAATGTTTGGACACTGCTACATAGCGCCCGCGCGCTATGCATGCGCATCTAGCGGCCGCCAGTTTCCTCTCGGTCCCCACCCATGTGCTCAAAAAAGGCAGGTTCCCCTTCCCCCTGTCGTTGCCGCGTCCCGACAGCCAATGCCCCCTCTGCCTCACGTGATTTTCGCCCCACCACCACAAAACCCCACGTCCCACCTGATCAGTACCCGTCACACAACAGCCAAAAAACAGAGTAAAAGAAGGCGAAAATCAAAGCGAAAGATCCTGGGAAAAAAATCCTGAAAATGCAATTGCGTCTGCAACTCTTTCTTGCTGGTCAGGCAAAAAATTGCCAGAGCTGGGCAAATTTCTCCCGTGTGAACAACAAAAGGTAACAGGTTGTTCCAATTTGTTTTGTCCATGAACTTCGTTCTAGAACTTGTGGATTTCCCTGTCTGTACCTACCCCCCTGATCTACTACTTGCAGAAATTGCCCCCTGTACCGGATTGTTTGAGAACCTGGCTAGTATCATGCCCCTTCTTGCATCCCCCTACACACGTGTAGACCTTGGATGCTACATAAAATGGCTACTGACTCTTGAATTGTATCTTGTCTTCTGCCTTGCACCTTGTTTCTGCAAAACAAAAAAGAAACATATTTGTGTTAGTAAACTGGTCAAATAAGCTATTGTAGTTGCTTACAAAACAAGCTAGTAGTAAAGTATAGTTGCTTACAAAAACACAAGGTAGGCAGAAAAAAAGCCTGAAAAGCAAGCAGCAAAAGAAGATGTTGCCTCCCCCATATGAGGTTGTTCATTCAGTTTATTGTGCTCCGGTGATTTGTTGCAAAAAAAAGTGCCCCTGTTCATTTAGTTTTGCTTGCATGGTGGAAGGGGGAAAATGCAAAAAAAAAGTCTTTCATTTACATTATGTATTAAATGCAGATGGCTGGCATTAATCTCAATGAGGTCCTTGACGAGTTTCATGGTTGTGATGGTGGCCCTCCATACTGCACACAGACACAAACTGAAAAGAGTCCCTATTTCTATTGAGGGTGTGAGCGAGTCGCCGGAATTGGGAGTTGCTCCTGTCCAGGATGGCATGGTGTGAATTTTCGTGTTGCGGCAACTGCTCCTACAGGCGACCTCCGAGGGGGTTGTGGGGTGTCTGCGGGCGACTAGGTCGGCGGGGTGGGCTACCTACCACCTGGTGGTGGGACAGTTCATTTCGGCCGGCTTAGGCGATTTTTCAAGGGGGTTGGGTGGGTGTGTAGGTGAGTAGGTCGGTGGGTTAGGCGACCTAGCAACTGGGTGGTGGGCAAGTTCGTTTGAGCCAGCTTAGGCTATTTCCCAAGGGGTGTGGGTATGTGTGTAGGCGAGTAGGTCGGTGAGGTAGGCGACCTAGCATCCGGTGGTGGGCAAGTTCGTTTCCGTCGGCTTAGGCAATTTTTCAAGGGCGTTGGTTGGGTGTGTAGGCAAGTAGGTCGGCGGGTTAGGCAACATAGCACAGGGGGGTGGGCGAGTTTGTTTTGGCCAGCTTAGGCGATTTTTAAAAGGGGGTGGATGGGTGTGTAAGCGAGTAGGTCGGCGGGTTAGGCGACCTAGCACCCGGGTGGTGGGCAAGTTTGTTTCGGACGGCTTAGGCTATTTCTCAAGGGCATGGGTATGTGTGTAGGCGAGTTGGTCGGCGGGTTAGGCGACCTAGCACCGGGGGGTGGGCGAGTTCGTTTTGGCTGGCTTAGGCGATTTTTCAAGGGGGTAGGGGTGTGTAGGCGAGTAGGTCGGCCGGTTAGGCGACCTAGCACCGGGTGGTGGGCGAGTTTGTTTCAGTCGGCTTAGGCGATTTCTCAAGGGGTGTGGGTGTGTGTGTAGGCGAGTAGGTTGGCGAGTTAGGCGATCTAGCACCCGGTTGTGGGCGAGTTCATTTCGGCCGGCTTAGGCGATTTTTCAAGGGGTGTGCGGGTGTGTGCAGGCGAGTAGGTCGACGAGTTAGGCGAATTAGCACCCGATGGTGGGCGAGTTCGTTTTGGCCGGCTTAGGCGATTTCTCAAGGGGTGTGGGTGTGTGTGTGTAGGCGAGTAGGTCGGCGGGTTAGGCGACCTAGCACCAGGTGGTGGGCGAGTTCATTTCGGCCAGCTTAGGCGATTTTTCAAGGGGTGTGGGTGTGTGTGTAGGCGAGTAGGTCGGCAGGTTAGGCGACCTAGCATCGGGTGGTGGGCGAGTTCGTTTTGGCCGGCTCAGGCGATTTCTCAAGGGGTGTGTGTGTGTGTAGGCGAGTAGGTCCGCGGGTTAGGCGACCTAGCACCGGGTGGTGGGCGAGTTTGTTTCAGCCGGCTTAGGCGATTTCTCAAGGGGTGTGGGTGTGTGTGTAGGCGAGTAGGTTGGCGAGTTAGGCGTTCTAGCACCCGGTTGTGGGCGAGTTCATTTCGGCCGGGTTAGGCGATTTTTCAAGGGGTGTGAGGGTGTGTGTAGGCGAGTAGGTCGGCGAGCTAGGCGACTTAGCACCCGGTGGTGGGTGAGTTCGTTTTGGCCGGCTTAGGCGATTTCTCAAGGGGTGTGGGTGTGTGTGTAGGCGAGTAGGTCGGCGGGTTAGGCAACCTAGCACCCGGTGGTGGGCGAGTTCATTCCGGCTGGCTTAGGCGATTTTTCAAGGGGTGTGGGGGTGTGTGTAGGCGAGTAGGTCGGCAGGTTAGGCGACCTAGCACCGGGGGTGGGCGAGTTCATTACGACCGACTTAGGCGATTTTTCAAGGGGGGTGTAGGCGAGTAGGTCGGCAGGTTAGGCGACGTAGCACCAGGAGATGGGCCAAGTTATTTCGGCCGGTTTAGGCGATTTCTCAAGGGATGTGGGTATGTGTGTAGGCGAGTAGGTCGGCGGGGTAGGCGACCTAGCACCGGGGGGGGGGCGAGTTTGTTTGAGCCGGCTTAGGCGATTTCTCAAGGGGTGTGGGGGTGTGTGTAGGCGAGTAGGTCGGCAGGTTAGGCGACCTAGCACCGGGGGGGGGGCGAGTTTGTTTGAGCCGGCTTAGGCGATTTCTCAAGGGGTGTGGGGGTGTGTGTAGGCGAGTAGGTCGGCAGGTTAGGCGACCTAGCACCGGGGGGGGGGCGAGTTTGTTTGAGCCGGCTTAGGCGATTTCTCAAGGGGTGTGGGGGTGTGTGTAGGCGAGTAGGTCGGCAGGTTAGGCGACCTAGCACCGGGGGGGGGGCGAGTTTGTTTGAGCCGGCTTAGGCGATTTCTCAAGGGGTGTGGGGGTGTGTGTAGGCGAGTAGGTCGGCAGGTTAGGCGACCTAGCACCGGGGGGGGGGCGAGTTTGTTTGAGCCGGCTTAGGCGATTTCTCAAGGGGTGTGGGGGTGTGTGTAGGCGAGTAGGTCGGCAGGTTAGGCGACCTAGCACCGGGGGGGGGGCGAGTTTGTTTGAGCCGGCTTAGGCGATTTCTCAAGGGGTGTGGGGGTGTGTGTAGGCGAGTAGGTCGGCAGGTTAGGCGACCTAGCACCGGGGGGGGGGCGAGTTTGTTTGAGCCGGCTTAGGCGATTTCTCAAGGGGTGTGGGGGTGTGTGTAGGCGAGTAGGTCGGCAGGTTAGGCGACCTAGCACCGGGGGGGGGGCGAGTTTGTTTGAGCCGGCTTAGGCGATTTCTCAAGGGGTGTGGGGGTGTGTGTAGGCGAGTAGGTCGGCAGGTTAGGCGACCTAGCACCGGGGGGGGGGCGAGTTTGTTTGAGCCGGCTTAGGCGATTTCTCAAGGGGTGTGGGGGTGTGTGTAGGCGAGTAGGTCGGCAGGTTAGGCGACCTAGCACCGGGGGGGGGGCGAGTTTGTTTGAGCCGGCTTAGGCGATTTCTCAAGGGGTGTGGGGGTGTGTGTAGGCGAGTAGGTCGGCAGGTTAGGCGACCTAGCACCGGGGGGGGGGCGAGTTTGTTTGAGCCGGCTTAGGCGATTTCTCAAGGGGTGTGGGGGTGTGTGTAGGCGAGTAGGTCGGCAGGTTAGGCGACCTAGCACCGGGGGGGGGGCGAGTTTGTTTGAGCCGGCTTAGGCGATTTCTCAAGGGGTGTGGGGGTGTGTGTAGGCGAGTAGGTCGGCAGGTTAGGCGACCTAGCACCGGGGGGGGGGCGAGTTTGTTTGAGCCGGCTTAGGCGATTTCTCAAGGGGTGTGGGGGTGTGTGTAGGCGAGTAGGTCGGCAGGTTAGGCGACCTAGCACCGGGGGGGGGGCGAGTTTGTTTGAGCCGGCTTAGGCGATTTCTCAAGGGGTGTGGGGGTGTGTGTAGGCGAGTAGGTCGGCAGGTTAGGCGACCTAGCACCGGGGGGGGGGCGAGTTTGTTTGAGCCGGCTTAGGCGATTTCTCAAGGGGTGTGTGTGTAGGCGAGTAGGTCGGCGGGTTAGGCGACCTAGCACCGGGTGGTGGGCGAGTTTGTTTGAGCCGGCTTAGGCGATTTCTCAAGTGGTGTGAGGGTGTGTGTAGGCGAGTAGGTTGGCAAGTTAGGCGACCTAGCCCGGTGGTGGGCGAGTTCATTTCGGCGGGCTTAGGGGATTTTTCAAGGGATGTGAGGGTGTGTGTAGGCGAGTAGGTCGGTGGGTTAGGCGACCTAGCACCGGGTGGTGGGCGAGTTTGTTTCAACCGGCTTAGGCGATTTCTCAAGGGGTGTGGGTGTGTGTAGTCGAGTAGGTCGGCAAGTTAGGTAACCTAGCATCCGATGGTGGGCGAGTTCGTTTCGGCCGGCTTAGGCGATTTTTCAAGGGGGTGGGGGGTGTGTGTAGGCGAGTACGTAGGCGGGTTAGGCGACCTAGCACTGGGTGGTGGGCGAGTTTGTTTCAGCCGGCTTAGGCCATTTCTCAAAGGGGTGTGAGGGTGTGTGTAGGCGAGTAGGTTGGCGAGTTAGGCGATCTAGCATCCGGTGGTGGGCGAGTTCATTTCGGACGGCTTAGGGGATTTTTCAAGGGGTGTGAGGGATGTGTGTACGCGAGTAGGTCGGCGTGTTAGGCGACCGAGCACCGGGGGTGGGCGAGTTCGTTTTGGCCGGCTTAGGTGATTTCTCAAGGGGTATGGTTGTGTGTGTGTAGGCGAGTAGGTCTGCGGGTTAGACGACCTAGCACCCGATGGTGGGCGAGTTCGTTTTGGCCGCTTAGGCGATTTCTCAAGAGGTGTGGGTGTGTGTAGGCGGTCAGCGGGCTAGGAGACCTAGCACCCGATGATGGGCGACTTTAGGATGATTCACCCCCCCTCCTCACACACACACACACACACACATTTTGGACCTGGATGTCGAAGGTGGATGTTAGAGAGAGATACTTAGCACTTGTTTGATGTTGTTTCACTTCCTTGCATCTGGCCTCTGTTTCATGGAAAAAACACATATAAGAAAGTTGCTTAGAGAAATTTGTAGGCTGAAAACTGACTTAGGAGATAGAAATTTGTAGGCTGAAAACTGACTTAGTTGCCTTCATGCTTTGCAAAAAGTAGTATGAAACTAGTTGGTAAAATCGCCCATTAAACTGAAGTTGCTCTGCTATTTGTGGGCAAAAATGATTTAGAAATCTCACGGTTGGAAAACAGAAAGTAAATTTGCATGTAGAAAATGACTTAGTTGCCTGCATAGAAAGTAGTCTGAAACTATGTGGTTAAATTGTGAGGTGGGTGATTTAGTGTTTTGGGTGAAACAAATTGACTACTAAATAAAAAAATGAAACAAAATGTCTAGTATACAAATGAAGATGCCTACATATAGCAGAGCAACATCTTGTTTTTCACTTTTGTCTTGCCCGCATTTGAAAAAGGAAAAATGAGTTAGAAGAAACTGGTGTGGAAAACCCCTTGCCGACTACTGGAGGCAAAACCTTGCCTACACAGAAAAACCTAAAAGAAATGTGGGATGCATATGGGATCCGCTTCTGTTTTGGGATCGCGCCTACGACCGCAGAAAAAATAACACGCAGAAATGCCCCTCCCTTTATTCTGCATGCATTGTCGAGATATATAGATCACTAAAAGAGATGAACATGACTAATACTCATGTATATGCATTGTCTATAACATGCTAACTACCCGCAAAAAAACATCGTGAATTCACTAAATACTCATGAATGTCAGTTTTCAGGTGTATGATGATGTTGATGAGGGGTAGCAAAATAAAATGAAGCAATTGGGATGATACGATGGAGAAAAAAGAAAGCAGCAGAAATGAAAATGATGAAGGTATCCACACATATATATAGATCGGAAAAGTTTCTCGAAGAAGGTATCCACACATATCAGGAAGCATGAAGTTTCCACGCCAAATAAACGCTGCGGTTTCCCCCAAAAAAACAGAGGCAACGGATTTGCCTTCATTTGATTAAAAAAAGTTGATTCACTTAAGAAGGCTTAATTTGGTTTTATTTCATATTGAACGCTAAGACCTGCAAAATTTTCTGTCGGCACCATCCCATCCATCCTTGCAAACCAGACAAATAACTTAGTCTGTCGTTCCTACATCCAAATCCCAAACACCAAGACAGAGACCAAAGCTGAAGCCTGGTTGGTCATCATCAAATAAACTCGAAAAATAAAATAAACACACACACACACAGTATTGCCTATTCTCTAAATGAATGTTGCGTACAAATCTCTATCTGATTGCCTATATGTCTATATGCTTGCCTGCATTTCATACTGATTTTTGCCAACTTATCTCATATCTGATTGCCTACAAAAACACACAGATTATTGCCAATTATCTATTCTAATTCCATACTAAAAACACAATGTTTATTGCCTACTAATATATGTCTAATGGCCTACAAAAAACACAGTATTGCCTATATCTGGAAAAAATGCCAACGTCCTGGGTGAACCCTACTTCAGCAGCGGATGCATCTGAACATGAGGGGGGCAGATGATGCCGCAGCTCAATGGCGTGAAAAAAGGTCTGGAGCACCTCCACAAAATCATCAGCCAGTAAAAAGGGATCAAGCCACAAAAATCCCTCCACAAAATCACTTGCACAAAATCCCTCCCTCCCTCCCTTCGGGGAGCCTCTCCATTTGATCTACGAGATGATCACTCCTGCGGGTCGTTGATGACGACGAGGTCGTCGGCGATGAAACTCCAGGAAACCACTAGATGTGCGGGGGCGGAGGGGAATCGTATGAGAAACTGACCTCGGGTCGTCGAAGCAGCAGGAACTTGTGTCTCCCGGGTTCGTCGCCGCCTCGCGCAGAACCACCTGCTCCACACCCCTCCCCCGTCGCCGTTTCCTTGTCCTCCATCTCTGGCACACACGCGCCGCCCTCTCCCTCGTCGAACTGTTGCGGAATCCTTCGCTGCCTTGAATTAACACGTCGCCGGCTCTCCCGCCGGCCGCGCTCGCCGCAAAGCCCTCGGGAATTCGTGGGGATTTGGCATTTCACTAGTCGCCAGCGGAGGGTGGAGTGGGAATGGGGAACGGGGGAACGGGAGGATGGAGTAAATTATTATCGTCAAATTACGAAGGCGAAAAACGACAAACCCACCGTCACCCCTGGTCGGTCCACCACGCCAACGTGTAGGCGCGCGAGATGGACGGCTGTGGTGCGGCCGTTCCGGCGCGCTTGATAGCGCGCACACACCGGACAGTGTTTAGGTTAATGTTTATATATGAATTGCAAAAGCATCTATTGCCTGTATTTCAAACCGCTCTCACTTTATGGATCGATAATATAAAATAAACACATGCACATGCTAGAGTATGGGTGTCTGATAGACCGATTTTCGTCCATACGCAATTTGCAAAATTCATGATCTCATTCAAAAATAATAGTGCCATTTATATTTTAATTTAATGCGTAGAACCGCCTTTTACACGTAGATGCACTATGCCTCGCCCCGTTCTCACAAACGCGTTATATATATCTCTATCTAATGCATAAGTGCACACACTTTATATGCATCGGCATTTCTCTTTCACACATGCTCACAATCTCTCTCAGGGTGTCGGGGTGTCTCACGCACATGCTTTCTCTGTTTCTCTCTCTCTCTTTTTCTGACTACTATGTACCACTCTTTTCACTAATCTCAGTTTAAAAACACTATTTCTCTCACATGCATATATACACATGCACGGTCTCTACTAGCCCTCTATACGCACATATATGTGCCTATGTGTCTCCCGCACGCACATTATCTTTAGGCCTCTCTCGCACACATTGCCCCCCCAAGACACACCTCTGTCTGTTAGTAGTTGGCAGATATGATTCCATCATATCATTCGGTAGGATATCCTTGACTATTAGGCTGGATGGTAATACGAGGCAAAGTTTTACCCTAGTTCGGATCG
>NW_024120828.1:0-11508 GCF_003073215.2 Triticum urartu
TGTAACCCTAACCCTATCCGGTGTCTATATAAACCGGAGGGTTGTAGTCCGTAGGACATCAACTCCATATACAACAATCATACCATAGGCTAGCTTCTAGGGTTTAGCCTCCTTGATCTCATGGTAGAACTACTCTTGTATTACCCATATCATCAATATTAATCAAGCAGGTGTACGGTATTACCTCCATCGAGAGGGCCCGAACCTGGGTAAAAACATCGTGTCCCTTGTCTCCTATTACCATCCGGCCTTGACGCACAGTTCGGGACCCCCTACCCGAGATCCGCCGGTTTTGACACTGACATCGTGGTTTCGACAACACGCGCTACTGCTAAATTTACGTCAGTAGCGTGGTTTCCTTATCCCCACTACTGCTACCGCGTTGCTGCTAAGATTTTGTGTATAAGGTTTTCCCTAGTAGGGCTAGTGCACCCGTTGCATGGCAATCCCTACTCACTCACATTGATATCTATTAATAGGCATCTCCATAGCCCGTTGATATGCCTAGTTGATGTGAGACTATCTTCTCCCTTTTTGTCTTATCCACAACCACGATTCTATTCCATCATAGTGGTTGATACGTTTCCAACGTATCTATAATTTTTGATTGCTCCATGCTATTATATTATCTATTTTGGATGCCAATGGGCTTTATTTTACACTTTTATATCATTTTTGGGACTAACCTACTAACCAGAGTCCCAACCCAAATTGTTGTTTTTTTGCCTGTTTTAGGGTTTTGAAGAAAAGGAATATCAAACGGAGTCCAAACGGAATGAAACCTTTGGGAACATGATTTTCTCAACAAACGTGATCCAGGAGACTTGGAGTGGGCGTCAAGAAACAACGGAGGAGGCCACGAGGCAGGGGGTGCGCCTACCCCCTGGGCGCGCCCTCCACCCTCGTGGGCCCCCCGTTGCTCCACTGACGTACTTCTTCCTCCTATATATATCCATGTACCCCCCAACCATCCAGGAGCACCACGAAAACCTAATATTCCACCGCCACAACCTTCTGTACCCGAGAGATCCCATCGCGGGGCCTTTTTCGGAGCTCCGCCGGAGGGGGCATTGATCACGGAGGGCCTCTACATCAATTGCGGTGATGTGTGAGTAGTTTACTTCAGACCTACGGGTCCATAGTTATTAGCTAGATGGTTCCTCTCTCTCTTTGGATCTCAATACAAAGTTCTCCTCGATCTTTTTGGAGATCTATTTGATGTAATCTTCTTTTACAGTGTGTTTGTCGAGATCCGATGAATTGTGGGTTTATGATCCAGATTATCTTTGAAAAATATTTGATTCTCCTCTGAATTATTTTATGTATGATTGGTTTATCTTTGCATGTCTCTTCGAATTATCAGTTTGGTTTGGCCTACTAGATTGATCTTTCTTGCAATGGGAGAAGTGCTTAGCTTTGGGTTTAATCTTGCGGTGTCCTTTCCCAGTGATAGCAGGGGCAGCAAGGCACGTATTGTATTGTTGCCATCGAGGATAAAAAGATGGGGTTTATATCATATTGCATGAGTTTATCCCTCCACATCATGTCATCTTCCTTAAAGCATTACTCTGCTCTTATGAACTTAATACTCTAGATGCATGCTGGATAGCAGTCGATGTGTGGAGTAATAGTAGAGGATGCAAAATCGTTTCGGTCTACTTGACTCGGACGTGATGCCTATATACATGATCATACCTAGATATTCTCATAACTATGCTCAATTCTATCAATTGCTCGACACTAATTCGTTTCCCCACCGTAATCCTTATGCTCTTGAGAGAAGCCACTAGTGAAACCTATGGCCCCCGGGTCTATCTTCCATCATATTAATCTTCCAACACTTAGTTATTTCTTTTGCCGTTTATTTTACTTTGCATCTTTATTTCTCTTTATCACAAAAATACCAAAAATATTATCTTATCATATCTATCAGATCTCACTCTCGTAATTGACCGTGAAGGACTTGACAACCCATTTATCACGTTGGTTGTGAGGTTCTTATTTCTTTGTGTAGGTGCGTGGGACTTAGTGTGATCTCCTACTGGATTGATACCTTGGTTCTCAAAAATTGAGGGAAATACTTACGCTACTTTGCTGCATCACCCTTTCCTCTTCAAGGGAAAACCAACGCAGTGCTCAAGAGGTAGCACTATGTCAAGTGAACTCGGTGGCGCCGGATAGAAGATTTCGGTGGGGCCGAGTTTGACTTTTGGTTTGGGACAGATGTGGATATGAGAAAGTAGTTGAGGGTTTTTGGAGTATATCACTAAGCATTTTGAGCAACTAACTGATTAAGCAACACCTCACCCCGTTTTAATAGTATTGGCTTTTCCTATGGACTCAATGTGATCTTGGATCACTAAAAGTAAAATGTAGAGTCTTGTATCTTGATCTTGAGCTAATCTTTCGTCCTTAGCATTTTGAGGGGTCCACTTTCTAATCCATGCCATGCCAAACATTGAGCTTTCCTGAAATATTTATCTTCAAATAGCATTAGCTCAATGAGCTATATGTTGTTAGGAATTACCAAAACCACCAAGGGATAGTTGCTCTTTCAGTTGTCAATTCAACCACACCTGGATATTAATTATCTGCAGCAATATGATCAGTAGCAAAGTAGTTTGATAGTTTTGATAGTAGTGATAGTAGCGACAGTAACAGTAACAGTGATGATACCAGTAGTAACTTAGAGAAACAATATAAGATAAATTCGTACGCATTGGATCGGTGACTTGTTGGATGATATTCGTCATTTGATATTTATAACCTAGGGCGATACGGCACTAGCTCTAGTTCATCGATATAATGTAGACATGTATTCCGTAAATAGTCATACGTGCTTTATTAAAAGAACTTGCATGACATCTTTTGTCCTACACTCCCGTGGCGGCGTGGTCCATATTAGAAACTAAGGGATATTAAGGCCTCCTTTTAATAGAGAACCGGAACAAAGCATTAACACATAGTGAAATACATGAACTCCTCAACCTACGGTCATCACCGAGAGTGGGCCCGGTTGTTGTCACTCCAAGGTTGTCAGATCATAATACATAGTACGTGACTATAACTTGCAAGATCGGATCTAAGACATGGATATAATGATGAATTCATAAACGGTTCAGATCTGAAATCATGGCACCCGGTCCCAAAGTGACAAGCATTAAGCATAGCAAAGTCATAGCAACATCAATCTAAGAACATAGTGGATACTAGGGATCAAGCCCTTACAAAACTAACTCGATTACATGATGTCTCTCATCCATCTCCTCACCGACCAGCGAGCCTACAAAGGAATTACTAACTCCCGGTGAGGAGCATCATGGAATTGGCGATGGAGACGGGTTGGTGATGACAAAGAACGAAGGTCCCCCTCTCCGGAGCCCAAAACGGACTCCAGACCTGCCCTCCTGAGGTAGAACAGGGCTTGGCGGCAGCTCCGTCTCGTGGATCGCGATAATTGTTTCTCCCCGATTTTTTTGGATAAATATGAATTTATAGTATCAGGGGGCGTCAGCGGGGCCACCATGTTGGTACAACCCACCTGGGCGCGCCAGGAGAGGGGGGCGCGCCCTGGTGGGTTGTGCCCACCCAGGTGCCCCTCTCCTGCAGGTCTTGGCTCCAGAAATTCTCTTTATTGGTATAAAAAATCCTCAAAAAGTTAGGTTAAAAAAATCCTCAAAAAGTTTCATTCCATTCCGAGAACTTTTATTTCTACACAAAAATAACACCATGGTAGTTCTGATGAAAACAACGTCAGTCCGGGGTTAGTTTCATTCAAATCATGCAAATTAGAGTCCAAAACAAGAGGAAAAGCATGAGAAAAAGTAGATACATTGGAGACATACCAACCCCCCAAGCTTAAACCTTCGCTTGTCCTCAAGAAATTCAGTTGATAAACTGAAAGTGAGAAAGAAAAACTTTTACGAACTCTTTTTCTCTTGTTTGCATAAATAAGCTTAAACAACACCCAGGTTTTCAGCCAGCATTATAACTAACCATGCCAACAATAACTCTTAAAGATTATAATGATTCATATCAATGGCATAATCAGCTGGTGAGCAATAATAAGATCTCTCAAACAGCAACACGTTGTCAAAACAATCATGATATAATATGACAATAATGGTATCTCGCTAGCCCTTTCTGAGACCGCAAAACATAAATGCAGAGCACCTCCAAAGTTCAAGCAGCGACTAAACATTGTAATTCATGGTAGAAAAGATCCAGTCATGATGCACCCAACATTAGCTATACACAATGCATAAATCATGACCGTTGTGCTCTACTCAGTTTGTGGCGCTTGTTTATAGAAGGTGGTGACACAACATAAAAGTAAATAGAAAGTCCCTTCACCGAGGGAAGCATTGATTTGCAGAGGTGCTAGAGCTCAATTTTTAAAACATATATAAATGATATTTTGAGACATGCACCTTTCTCATTCACTTCACGACCATCAGTTATCAACATCTTCCATGCTAAGCACGCTAGTGGTGGTTCCCAAGTGGTAAAAGTAAATGTTTTGACTCCATTCGGAGTTTTTGTTTGATTATTCAAGAGATGAACTCTTTTTTGTAGTTTGTAGTTTGGGACTGGGCATCCCTATTACCGCCCATTTTCTCGTGAGATGGCGAGTGAATAAACACTCGACCTGAGGATAACATGCTTAGCACGGAAGATATCGACCACCTCCTGTAATTCCACGAACGATCCAGGCACACAAAATGGATAATTTTTTAGATGTTTTTAGAGGTGGCACATGCAAACTTACTTAGGATGGTAAGGTAATACCATATATAGGTAGGTATGGTGGACTCATCTGGAATAACTTTGGGTTCAAGGTTTTGGTGTACAAGCAGAATTCCCACTTAGTACAGGCGAAGGCTAGCAATTTAAGATTGGGAAGCGGCCAACTAGAGAGCAACAATGATCATAACCAGGCATTATGCATAAGTAACATTGGACACTAGCATGAGTAGGATATGAACACCATGAACATAAACATTATATAGTCTATGTTGGTTTTGATTCAACTACATGCATGAACATGTACCAAGTCAAGCCACCCGAACATTCAGAGGAGGATACCATATCATCATACTACATCACAATCATTTTAACGCTATGTTGATATCCAAGATAAATCATTATTGACTCCCAGCTACTTACACTAGTAGAAAAAGGGTCATCTGTCCCGGTTGGTAAGGGCCTTTTGTCCTGGTTTTTGAACCGGGACTAAAGGGTCGTTACTAATGCCCTAGCCCTTTAGTCCCGGTTCTTACACGAACCGGGACAGATGGGCCTCCATGTGGCCGGTGCGCCGAGCCCAGGCAGGAGGGCCTTTGGTCCCGGTTGGTGGCACCAACCGAGACCAATAGGCATGCACACGTCAGCATTTCAGGGGCTGGGGTTTTGTTTTTTTTGAAAGGGGGGGGGGGTTGGGGGTTTTCCGGGTTTAATTTAGGTGTTTCATATATTGTGTTAGCTAGCTAATTAATAGAGAGAAGTGTCCTCTCTTATGTCCGTGCTTGGTCGATGCTATATATACGTATATGTAGAGATGACTAGACATGCTAGCTAGTAAGCAAATGAAGGAAACAGAAGATCATCATGAACATATGCATACAGAGAGAAGCGATATCGACCACCTTTCCTTCTCCGAGAGATTGGTCGAACAACAAGTTCTCGTATATCTATCCGACACTACCGGCTACATATATACAATATTATCTCTTACAATATAATCTCCTAATTATATATGAACACAGGGTCCACATAGTATTCTCCGTCTTCAGCGATCACGTAGTCAAGGAAGAATGCCGCCAATTCCTCTTGAATTGCTCGCATACGATCTGGTGGTAGGAGTTCATCCGTCATCCGAAAGATCTAATTTGAACAAGGGGGTCAATACATATATATATATATATGAATAAATGAAACTCAACAAAAATGATGGTAATAAAATAAAATTACGAATATTATTGTTTATGCACTTCATATTGTTCGTCAGAGTACCCCCGTTCACAGGTCGTGTGGCGGATGGACTCGCAAACGTAGTATCCACAGAAATCATTCCCTTGTTCCTGCCACAACCACTTTACAAGAAATAGAGGTCAATCAAACTGATAAGCAAGCATGCCAAATGGTATTGACGAAACTAGCGCTTGAATCACTAGGAGATGCGCGGAACATGTTACTATAGTACTTACTTTTGGGTGTCTAAATTGCAGCTTCTTCGACAGTCCCCGAGCTTTTTTGGTGAATTTTCTCCAAACCCTGCCAGACAATGAAAACAATTACTTGATATCAGGAAATGAACAAAGTTGCTGATATGGTGGATAATGATTGATTTAACATACTTCTCGAGCATTTGAGTCATGTCCGCATAGTCCTGGGGATCTTTTCGTCTTGAGTCTAAGACGGTTACTAGTCCCTGCTCAAGCTTAATCTCTAGGAGAATATAGTGGAAGCTGCGCACACATGCATAACAAATCAATTACATTACTATAACATGGACTAATAAGGGAAACCGAATATGCACAAGACAGTAACACTCACTTGAAGTTGTAAGGAAAGAGTATTATATCTTTGTTTTCATTTATTACCAATGATCATAGCATGTTGGCCTCGGTATCTTCAGCACGATATTTAACCTCAGTTTCATCTATGAGATTTGTGTTAATGAACCCAACATCACCGATTTGTCTTTTCTTCAATTCGGCGATCTTCAATCTGCATAATATAGTGAGGATAATTATAAATACATGCAATGAAAGAGCTGACCTATATAGAGAGACTTAATGACAGAAGTATTACTACTTACAGATAGTAGCAAGTGACCGTTGCTTTATCGAGGGCCTTTTGATTGAAAAACTAGAAGAACTCCTCAAATGGAACATTCAACAGTTCAATTCCAACGAGGTCATGCTCGTCTCTAACTCTCAGCGTCAAAGTATTCCTCCCCCCAGACTCTCTGCAGGTTTTCATGTATCAATAATGGAATCTTCGCATCATCGTTGTTAGAGATCTTTCATAGTTGACGAGAGGCTTCCTGTACTTGTATTTGTGTTCCTCCACATCCAAGAAATCATAATGTACATTGTCGGGCAGGTAATCTCCAAGATTGCTATAATCGGGCACCATCCTCGGATCATTACCGACGATGTCGCTAGACACCTTGAGCGGGGGGCACGATTGGTTCGCTTGTTCGCCGAGCTGGGCAATTTTTTTTCCAGCTCGTCGTTCTTTTATGTTCTGATCACTGATAGTAACTCCCGACCACTCCGCTTCGACAAATGTCTTTGCAATAATGCACTCATAGTTGCCTTTCGGCGGAGACTTTGGTGGTTTTTGAGGGCTTCCAGAGTGCGCTTTGCTTTCACCGGATGTTTCTTTGCTTTCACCCCTTGAAAGAAGTTCATCACTTCGGCTCGCGCGATCTTCACGTTCTCCTCCGGGGTCCTCTCGTATGGTAACTTGTCCGGAGTATTCAGAGAAGGACTGTAACATCCCAAATTTCCAATTTGGAATGTTATACACTAGATCATCATTGCATATCATATTTTATTGCATTTTGATTGATCCTAGAAAATTCTACGCAACTCAAGGACCCTCGGAGAGAGTTGGGGATTTCGTTATTTTCATATTTGAGTTTTTCTCAAATTTTGAAAATAGGATCATTTGATTTTATTTATTTTATCTTCAATTATTTCTATTACAAAAATATGAGAGAGGGAATAAAATGACTTTCCCAAAATAAAGAAATATTGAGGATTTAATAATAAAATCGAATAAGATTTTATTTTGGTTTTATTTGCTATTTTATTTGAATATAGGAAAAATGCGCGTTTTTAAAAATTGCATTTAGGCCCCAAATAAATGTTCATCCTGTGCGGCTTGATTTTATAAGCCGGGGAAAATTTATTTCGGGATTTTTGGAGTCCGTTTAGTATTCCTTTTGTTTTTTTCTGAGTGTAATAATTTAAAAAAAAGTCGGAACCGCCTTACCGGGCCGTGTCCGACCTGGACTCCCGGCCCGGTCGGCTTTATATAACCGGGAGGCCCAGCCGCCACCCCCACCGAAAGCCTAGCCCGCTGCCGCACCAAGCCCGCGCCACCGCCGCCAGAGGTTGTTTTTTTTTCGCCGCCGTTTTTTTAGAAAATCGATCGGTTTTCCGTCGGTTTTGTCGGTTTTTTTAGTTTCGGTTTTTTAAATAGATCGGTTTTTCTGGTTTATTTAATTAGCGAGCGTTCGCCCGTTCCTCCATTTTAACGAACGTTCATCATTTTTCTTTTTCTCGGATTAAATCCACAATTTTTTTGATCGCGATTCCTGATCCGATTTTCGTTTTAGTCTAACTTTTCGCTCGTTTATCGAAATCAGGCGATTCAAGCGCCTCGAGTTTCGTCTCAAAACCCTCTTTTCGTTTAGCCAACTCAAACAAGTTTTTTCCACTGTAAAAATTGCCCTAGATCCAGAATAGTAAATGAAGCCTGTTTCTTTTGCCGTTTGTTTTTTGTTGCTTCGTTTGTTTTGATTCTTTTTGCCAACCGGAGTTCTTAATTTGAACTTTCTAGTTAGATCTCTTATTCGAGTTTTACCTGTGCATTAGTTGAGTACTTATTGTATGCTTGTTTGTTTGCGATAGAGTACCCGGAGTGCGCCACTTGCTACTTCGAATCGCTAGGTTTTGCGGATCATCAGCAAGGCAAGTAACACTTTGATCATACCCCCTACTACCCAGTTTTATTGCATTAGATCAATCTTCACACATTGCATGATTAGGATCTAATTAAATTGTGGGTTGGGAAGTAGTTGAGGTAGAACCTATTACCTATTTATTATCAAACCTTTGGGGAGTTACTTCTACGTTTGCTTATTATGCCATGCTATGCTAGTAGACGTGGATTGGGTGAGTGAAATCCATGACAGATGTGAGATTGTTAAATTAATGGATTATCGAAGGTGGCAACTTAAACACACATCTGGGTGGATTGAGGCACCTGGGTATTCTAGCGTTTGCCTGTTTTTCTTTTGGACCACCACCCAGGCTCAAAGGGATCATGAGATTATTCATGCTAGAAACTTCCGTGTGTAGCCACAAGCTACTATGGGCTCTAGCATAGTTGAGTAGGTTGTGCGAACTCTTACAGTGGTAGACTAGCAGATGTAGGGGAAAGTAGGTGTAACGGTCTACCCGATCGTAAGGTGCTGGCGCTTCTGAAAGACTATGTCTCGGTCATCCGTTTCTCAAACACCATGTAGTGCCAGGAATCAAGCGGAGGCGATCGAGTCTTGTGGGGAAAAGTGCGCAAACCTCTTAGAGTGTATAAACTAATCATGGTTAGCCGTGTCCCCGGTTATGGACATCTTGAGTATCTAATACTTGAATTATCATGTGAATCTCATCAAGTTACTCTAAAGTTAATTTTGTTGTGTTTTGTTTAATGATGATGCTTAATTGGGATTGAGAATGCTGTCAACCATTCTCAATGTTTAACAACTACCATGATAGTTAAATAAAATTTATTCCTTTGCAGTAGGGAAAAATTGGCTTTACACAAAACTGTAACCATAGAGCTTTCCACCAGCCAAATATGCATATAGTATAGCCTATTTGATTCCATTACTCTCTATGTGCTACATTGCCAGCATATTCCATGTGCTGACCCATTTCAGGCTGCAACGTTAATGTTGCAGACTTTTCAGACGACGATTAAGGTGCTTTTAGGTCGTGGTTAGGATGGCGGATGCAAGGAACAAGTTCACACCGGATGAAGATACACCCTTTGGACAACACTTGAAGGAAGTCACTAGATATCTGAACATAGGAGTACCAAGCTTCACCGGAACCTACAACGCCACTTTACCTGAAGAAGAGCGCTGGATGATTCAAGTTCAAGTTTTAGGAAGGACGTTCATGCCCGTCACTGAGCCCATAGAGTTTTCTTTTGATGCACCAACTTGGAGTCTAGGAAAGAGCATGGCAGCTCACATCGCCATGGGACGCATTGGAGAAGTTTACCGCAATGATCTCAAGGATACTATCTACTAGATTTGTGGACGCCGAGATGAGCACTGGGAGATGATCAGCACCAGGAAGGATAGATCAGTTGCAGCTTTTATCCAAGAGTTAAACCAACACATTCGACGTCAGGAGAACCAGATGTGCGCTGACATGATAGATCTGAAGAAGGCGAGGACAAGAATCAAGGAACTGGAGGAAGAACTCAAGGCTACACGTGAAGATTATGAAGAGGAAATCGAAGTATTAGTGGAGAAGAATGACGATCTGATCAAGAAGATTGGAATATTTATGGGAGGCCCTACACCAGTAGAAGAAGAAGAAGAACCCAAGGAGATTCGCCCGGAAGACTACATCATCATCGACGACACCGACTTGGATTCAGATGATAGCGATGATGACTATGTTGATGAAGCTGGAGCAGATATCATGGAATCTGCAACCGAAGAATATTTCTAGTAGACCACCGCAACAGGAGTAGTAGTCCACCATGTAAATATAGTAGTCCTAGCACTTTTGCGATAGTTAGATCGATTGTATGCCCTTGTTTGATTGATTGAATGAAGTGAATTGTTTGCTTTTGCCTCAGGTGCATATGGGTAGTGTTTTATCTTTAGACCCCCTCTATTCTTAAATCTCATCTTTTCTAAACCTCCAGATGCCTCCGAGACGTGACCCCGGATTTACCTTCCCACCAGAGCTCACCCAGTTGATCTAGCAGCAGAACACATTGATGCAGTTGCTAGTCCAGAATCAGGGGAACGGCAACAACAACCCACCACCACCACCACCTGTTGACCACTTAGCCCGTTTTCTTAGGTTGAATCCGCCGGCGTTTTCAAGTAGCACCGGGCCGATAGTAGTAGATGATTGGCTCCGCAAGACAGCTAGAGAGTTGACCACAGAAGGATGCACAGATGCGGAAAAGGTGAAGTTTGCCGCACATCAGCTTGAAGGACCCACAACATCATGGTGGGAGAATTTCACAGCTACTTTCCCTGTCGACACTGTCATGTGGGACCAGTTTCAGCAGGTTTTTCGTACTGCCCATGCTTCCGCAGGAGCTATGGCCATGAAGAAGCGAGAGTTTCGCAACTTGCACCAAGGAGGACGGACAGTTGGCCAGTATGTGGAGGACTTTAGTAAGTTGGCACGTTTTGTCCCAAATGACGTTGCTACGGATGCAACTAAGCAGGAGAAGTTTCTGGAAGGACTGAATGATTAGTTGAGCATGCAGTTGATGGTAACAACCTTCAACAACTACCAGGAGTTGGTAGATCGTGCTCTTATGATTGAAGGGAAGCAGCAGAAAATTGAGAATCGCAAGAGGAAGTATGGACAAGGAAAGCACAATTCCGGAGCTTAGCAGAAGCCACGTTTTACCCCTAGACCGGGAGGACATTTTCAGCATACCCATGGAGGAGGTAGCTCGCACAATCACAATGGCACCAAGAATGGTAATGGGAATGGAGGAAGCAATGGCCAG
>NW_024120829.1:0-10246 GCF_003073215.2 Triticum urartu
ATCACCATGATCTTGCGTGTGCGTAGGAAATTTTTTGAAATTACTACGTTCCCCAACAGTACCGCTCCACCACCATGCCTCAGCGGCCATATCCAGCACGCGTCGCGTCAAGGGTGGAGCGCGCCCACGTCGAGCTCGCTCTCCCAGCGCCCGCCAGCCCGGGCTACCAAGTCCGCCACGTGTCGGCGCCAGTCCAGCCCTTGGGCTCTGACGTCGCGGAGGACGACGTGGACGAGGTACTGGTCATCCATGATGACGATGAAGAGGGCGAGGAGGACGCCGTGCAGATGGTACGCTGGTCGCCGTCGAGGGTGGCAAGACAATGCCCATCGACATCGAGCTCCTTCCCCTACTCCCTGACATAGTGAAGGTGGAAGAAGAGGAGGTGGCTCAGAATCAGGTGGCGCAACTGTCGAAGAGGACGGCGGTCAAGAAGAAGAATTCTACGTGTGTGGTGCGCCGCTCACGCCGCCTCAAATTTCTGAAGAAGTGAAGATGAGCACAGTTGCTGAAGGAGGAGGAAGCTGCTGGTTATTTTTAGTTAGGTATGTTGTTATATGATGGTTATCTTTAGTTAGGTATGCTGGTTAACAATATTTTGGGTTTGATGTTGGTTAGGTATGCTGGTATATGTAAGCATATAAATTATGCAATCGGTATGGTTTGGTCGGGTTCTTTGTGACTGAAGAACTGAATATCTAGTGCTCACCCTATGTGTCAAGTTCAGTAAAATTTCAGAATATTGAATATGTATTGTTGCTTTGCTTCAGTGTTGCATCAAAGGTGTAGGTGCTGCTAGATGTTGCTCATATGTTGCAACAATACAATGAATTGGGCTGTTGCCCAAATCAGTAGTGCTGCTAGGTGATGTGCCCATGTGCATCACTTACCAAATATAGAACATGCCAAATGTGCATTGTCTGCCAAATATAGAACATGCCAAATGTGCATCACTTACCAAATATAGATCATGATGGCCACATGTTATTTCTGCTGCAATCTCTGTTACACTGTACCCATAAACTGAATAGCACATAATTCATCAGCATTTCATCATGTCAATAACAACAATGTCAATAACTTTATGACCAATCTACTTGCTAACTATGAGAGCAATCATAATGGCAAGCAGGCCAAGATACAGCAGACCTCCAAATCCTAAAATCCTATCCCTATAGAGCAATATTTCCTTCTGCATCTTAACCATTGCCCTCTTTTCTTTCTCATTCCTTTTAATTTCATCTTCATATTTTGTAATCTTAGTCTCCAGTTTCTTGTTCTTCATGGCAAGATACTTAATAACTGACTTTGCTTTGCTATCCCACTCCCCATCAACCCATTCAACATAATCAGAAGTGATAGCATCCTAGATAAATCATGAGCAATTCAAGTCAATTTATAACTGAACTTGTCACTGCAGGCGGTAAACACTGAACTTTTTTGTAGCTTGACCGCAATAGCAGTACTACTTTGAAGATCATGCTCAGTAGACTAACCTCAAACCCACAGCCCAAGAATGTGCTGCCAAAATTGTCTGCATCTATGCAGACACGGCCACCAGGAGTTTCCCAAGAATGCGCTGTCAATTTATACCTGTCATGGATAGAATAAGATTTTAAGATAAGTTATAAGCTGTGAAAGCTATCTTTGTCAATTTATATTAGATAAACTATTTTTCTGTCCAGACCGACACATTTGATTACTATGAATGTGTGTTCACCCTAAAACTACCATATGAATAACATATGTCTGCCTTAGAACATCATATGAAGAACTTCGTGTTACCATTTTTAACTTTCTTACAACAATCACAAAAGGTTAGCAGCCCTTCGACAACGACCACATCACAAATTAGAAGAACGTATAAACAAGTCTGGAGCGTTAAGCTAATTTGTCAGACTCGCTTATACATGCCAAATGGACACATGCCTAAAGCAGCTAAAGATGATTCCTACTACAGCGAAACAGAAGCTTTAGAGTTTGAAAAAGAGGAATGCTTGGGATCCATTGTGTAGTCAATGCATACGAAGACAAGCAAATATACTAGTCTAACCTGCTTCGGCGGTGGGTACAAACAACAAAACTCTCTCTCTCTCTCAAACAACAGTGGAATGATTGAGTCCATGTTCGGCTCTGAACAATGGGTACAATTTTGTCTATCCGTGCTAACAGGGGAATGATTAACTAATGTGAAGTGTTAATACCGAAGACTACTAAACTTTAAACCTCAATCGCCAAAGTGGATCAACAATGGTCACATTGATTACGACCATGTAACAGAAAACATCGTCTTTTAGAAGAAGAAATAGGAAGGGCAAAGCTATTATTTCCAAGTAGTACATATACAAAAGATAGTCACTTCCACTTGTTGCATAGTCTTAGAACTCCAAATTAACCTACTGAAAATAGATACGCTTGCAAAGACATAACAAGGTGATTTTTGTCATTTCTATTACCAAACTGAGCTAGGAAGGTGGTGGAGATGCTTATCAATCACAAATTGTGGCTCATGAAAATTGTGCTTCATATCATTAAAGAATCACGCTTCTCAATCACAAATTGTGGTTCATATCAAACACAATTGGCCAACTAATCAGCAGGATTTTCACTGCTAGAAAAAGGAAGCTCTTGACCTACCGTTCTAGTTCCAGAAGTGTCCGAATTTACTTTATAAGCTAAGTATGAATTTATTGATGCTCAGCTAACCTCCTCCTACTAGATTGTAAATATGAATTTTATTGAGGGCTTTATTAATTTAAAACCGGACGTCCCTGATGTCTATGTTCTAAAAAAAGAATGCCCGTCGGTGGTCTTATAGTGAAGAAGGCCCACTAGACGCCGCGGCATCCTTGATCGGCTGTCGGGACTCGGGCAACCCATTTTAAGGAGTTGGTCGCTGGTACGGTGCCGGCGGCGGGCGGAGGTCTGCATGGTGGTGCTGGACAAATCAATGGCACTGGCCTGCGCGAGCGCCCATGCCAGCGCGACGTTTGACCTCGCGTCGCGGGGGAAGACGACGGCGAGGCAAACGGTGCAGCTCTCTCGTCGTGGGACAGGATCTACGTCTCCATCTCGGTCGAGTTGATCACAGGAGGTGACGAAAGAGGGAGAGTAATTGGGTAGCTAGCTGTTGAGTCAATAAAAAGGAAAAATTGGAAAGGAAAAAGGTAGTGCACGTACCCACCCAAAATCGAGAGGAAGAAGAAGAAGCAGTGCACGTAGCAATTCGTGGGGGTGCAGTACCTACCTAAGGCAGGCATGCATGCATGCAATTCGTACGCGCGTGTGAGGACGTACGCGAGGCCGAGCGAGTCAACGACGAGGCGGAGACGGAGACGAGCCGATCGAAGGAAAAAAAAAAAGAGTCGTAGTACGTGGAGAAGGGAGAAGGAAGGAGGAGCCAAAACAGTGTCGACAGACCGACTCGTTTACGGCCTCACTGCCAACAAAAGAAAGACGCAACTCACGGCCTCTCCCGAGAAAACAAGGCCAGCTTCCGTCCGCCGTCCCTGCTCGTGCTCGCAGATATATGGCGTCTGGATCCACTTCTGCTTCCGGCGGCGACGGCTCTCAGCCTCGGAGGGGGCTCATCTCGTGCCTGCACAGCCTCAACTGCCGCGACGAGCACGCGCCTCTTCCCCACAACGACGATTTGCAAGAAGCCACGCGCGCGCTCATCGTCGGTTTCTACGACAGGCGTTCCGCCGGCTCCGGCTGCCCTACAAGGCCCTGCCCGGCCTCTACGGCATCCTCAGCACCGCCGGCCTCTGCCTCGGCCTCCTCGACCCCGTCTCCAACATCATGCTCAACACCCTCGCCCTCCTAAACCCCAAAACCAAGCCCCTCAGCGACGACGCCGCCGCCGCCAAGACGGGGTCCAAGAAGAGACACAGACCCGGTTTCGACCCCTGGCACGAGGTTGCAACCAGGTCCTGCCACAGTCTCATGGCTTTCCTTGTGGCGTACTTTGGATGCCTCAACGAGGAACAGGCATTCCGCTACCTCTACAGGGCCGGCGCCAATCTCCGCCTCGCCGTCATGCTCGTCCAGCACGGTCTCTACCATGCAGAGCCAGAGGCACTGGACCCTGAATCCGACAGGACGCAGGCTGCCCTCAAGTGGGCGACCACCTCAGCAGGTCACCATTCGCCCAACACCTTGGCTCAGGTCATGGCAATCCGGCTCAAAAATGGCGACCTCGACCTCTTCAAGAACAAGCTCTTCTCAGCCCATGGCACCCCTCTCACGGTTGAGGATGTGCGAGCAATCCATCGCGTGTTGCACATGATGATGACCCCCATGTGTGTTGCCAACATCAGCCACACCAAAGACGGGATGGTTGTCCATGTCCGTCAGAAGCTCGACGATGGAGGCGATGGCGCCATCTGGTCCGAAACTAAGCACGTTGTCGTCTCTGGTGCACCAGCTGACGCCAGGATCACCTCCACCATCTTCCACTGGGACGGGACCGCAGTTTCGTCTCTGCAGCTTGGACTGCCTGACAAGCTGCAAGATTGCCTCACGATAGCAGATTTCCAGAAACACTTTCTCAAGGCCTCGTGCGGTGGCGACGACTGCGATTACCTGCGCTCTCTCAAGATGTACCTCCATGGCATGATCCACCACCTGTACGTCCAAGCCTTCAAGATGCTGCACGCACCCTCGGGCTCTCTCATGCGCGGCATCCTCATGGCCGGCCACTGCTATGGCCCCTGTGACCCTCTCTCCAACATCATCATTAACTCAGTCTGGCATGAGACCTGTGGCTCCGTTCTCCCGGCTTCTGACCGCATGATGTTGAAAGAGTACAATGACGTCATGGACCCCCTATCTCTGATCTGCCTAGTTGTCCGTTCCCTCGAGGGGCTTGCAAACCTTGCCTTGTTCGCCGACCCCCAGTCCTCAATTGCTTGTGCTCTAGAGAAACTCTGCAGTGCAAAATGCGACCTTGTTGACATGTTATCATCTACAACAAAGAGGTCTGAAAAGAACCCCTTCCACGAGGCGGCCATGGCTGCTATTCACCCGTTGCCCCTTCAGCTGGGCGAATTTCATCCAGATGCTGCTGCTCGAGCCCATGGCATGATCCACCACCTGTACGTCCAAGCCTTCAAGATGCTGCACGCACCCTCGGGCTCTCTCATGCGCGGCATCCTCATGGCCGGCCACTGCTATGGCCCCTGTGACCCTCTCTCCAACATCATCATTAACTCAGTCTGGCATGAGGCCTGTGGCTCCGTTCTCCCGGCTTCTGACCGCATGATGTTGAAAGAGTACAATGACGTCATGGACCCCCTATCTCTGATCTGCCTAGTTGTCCGTTCCCTCGAGGGGCTTGCAAACCTTGCCTTGTTCGCCGACCCCCAATCCTCAATTGCGTGTGCTCTAGAGAAACTCTGCAATGCAAAATGCGACCTTGTTGACATGTTATCATCTACAAATAAGAGGTCTGAAAAGAACCCCTTCCACGAGGCGGCCATGGCTGCTAGACACCCGATGCCCCTTCAGCTCGGTGAATTTCACCGGATGCTGCTGCTCGTGCCCGATGGCCGAAGCAAGCTGCTCTCACATATAACCAAAGCGCAAACTAGTGGTGCTGTGTTGTGCGTCGATGACATCAGAGCCCTTATGTCGGCCTTGTGGTTGGAGTTCAAAAAAACATCCAGGTTTCAAACTAGTGGCACTGTGCAAGCTTCTGCTCCTGAACTTTGTGTAGAGGCCGCCTTGAGGGTGGTATCAAGCGCGAGATCACAATATGAGGAGGAGAGGATCTGGTTGCGTCCAAAGATTAAACATGTGCTCAAGGATTACACACACCAACATTTTTGGGTAGGCATTGAACTTCCTCTTCTGTGTTCAATCATTAGCTGCTACTTATGTACGTATATTAGCTTTACACTGCTTTGACCAACAAACGCTCTTGCTTCTTTCTTGCTACAGGGACCAAAGTATAAACTTGATTTTATATTTGGTGTGGAGGAAAGCGACCATGGCCGGCAGCCCTTCACTGATACGTGCAACCACGTGAACTTCATGGCAACTTGTGATGAGAATGTTTCGAGGACCCTATTTTACGCCGAGTTGTGGTCCTCACCCTCACGTAAGCCAAGGACAGAATTCTGCTGCCCTCTATCGTATGCATATGCGGGTAAGTACTCTACTTTTCTGCCGCAGCACGGCTGATTAGCAAGTGATAGCATTTGATCAGTAGTTTGGGTCACGGCGATCTGCTTCTCATCATATGCTTGCATGCACCATTCAATGTTACTGAATAATAATCACTGTGGGGTTTTATTTTGTTAATAGGGCGTTGCTACTATGACATGGATTGCGCAAGGAAGATCGTGTATCCGGATGACGCCAAGTACATCCCTGACGATATCACCAGTGAGGGAACCGGCAGTGTGGATGGCGTGCTAAAGATGGACCTCGTGCAATTCAGCTCCGAGTTGGACGTGGAGCTCGCGCGGAAGTAATCTCAGTATTAGTGAGCTAGTGTGTGATGCTATCAACTGTGAAGTGAGACCATATATGTTGCTTCCTGCTGTGTGTGTTATGATGTCCTAATTAATTAATGAGCATTCTGCCATCAACAAGTAGATGACATTGCGCTGTGACATACTCTACTCCAGCACCTTTGGTTTCCATAAACTAGCTGCTGCTACTACTGTTATGCGTTGGCCGGTGCCTTGATTTGTTCATTGCTTGGCCTTGTTATAAACACTACTCCATCAGTCTCAAAATAAGTGTCTCAACTTTGTATTAACCAACTTTAGTACAAAGTTGTACTAAACTTGAGACACTTATTTTGAGACGGAGGATTTGGCGTTGTGTTGCAGGGATTAGATATGTTGCGCTGGGTGCTTTCTTATTTTCTTTTGTATTTAGAGGGGCAATCTCTCAAATAAAAAGGAGCAAAGTGATGTTTGTTGCGCAGCTCTGGTTGTCTTGCATGTTCCAGTCTTAATGGCAACCTGTGGTGTGGTGTTTGCTGATTTTGTTCAGAACCAGTAATTTAAGGTTTAAACTTATGCTAGTTGACATAAATTTTTTAGTTGCCCATTTGGTTATATCTAAAACATATACTCATGTAATCATCATCTAAAAATGATCCTACTAACTTATGTTAGTCAAGGCTCAAGATGCATCTGTACATAGTATCCTTGCTCTCCCTGCCCTGATGATGTGCTTTAGTCGAGGTATGGTCTTGCAGGCATAGGACACCTGTAATCCCGCTATATGTTTTTCTACTTTCCTACTTTGTCACGAAGTTTTTATTTTATTTCATTTCGAGCTTAATTGTGAGTCCCTTGTCAACCGCAATTGATTTCCCTGTCAAAAGCTGAGATCCCTACTGTTTGTTAATTATGTAGGTCGTTTTCTTTTATAATGATAAGAGCATTCTGTGAAGCTTGTGGTAATTTGAAAGCAGATTTCTCGCAGTTGTAATTTATCAGAGATTCTGCTATATATTGCCTAGTTGTTTGACCGCAGCTCGCTGTATTCGCCGTCCTCGCGGGGCGGGTTGTAGTGGAGGCGGTGGTACATGAGGGTGCTAGAGAGGACCTGCGCGAGCTGGTACTCCTCGAAGAGCGCCGGGATGCTCGCGGCCGCGGCCTCCTTGGCCTCAAACCAAGCCTTCTCCGCCCCCCGCGACGCTTGAGCGTGGACGATGGAGCTCCCGGCCTTCGTGTCGTTGCAGTGCTTGCGGGGCGGGGCATATATACCAGAATCGTGTTTGGTTTACGGGCCGACCCTTTTTATCAGACCTGCTCTGGGCCATCCCATAAAACCATCGGAAAAACGTGCTTCACTGGAGTTATACGAGTTTTGCTAGAGATGCTCTTAAGCATCAAGGGCCACTACTGCAAATCTGCAACCCACATATCAACGCCGGCTGGAGATGCTCTTATAGACCGAGCAGGGGATCCAGTAGGCCGATATGTTCCCCTCACAAGCGCCCGAGCCGCATGCACGAGGAGGCATAATGTTGAACTAAAACCACGACGAGTAATTTGGAACGGAGGGAGTATATCAGAGCAAGACTAGAAATGCAACATACATGTGTGTGCAAAGCAAACAACAACGAACAACTTCCTTGCAACTCTTGTTACACTCTACTGCCGAATATAATTACACCACTTGCTTCAACACACTACTATTACAGCAGACGCCGGACCGGAACCAAGCAGCCGGGCCACCCTGCATAAATACACAGTCGGTCACCCCGCGAGGATGTCTGCACAAGACCAAAATAGCCGGTCATCATCCCACCAAAGTCAAATAGGGCCCCAAACAAGACACGGCCCAAAAACTACGCTGCTACTACTACTACAACCCCTCAAAAAAGAAACTACTACTACTACAGTTCCTGAACCTGGAGCATCACAAGAACGATGCTACCACCATGTCGACGACTACTCAAGACATTACCAGGACCAAAACATTATATAGGCCACAGCCAAAGTGGCAGCAGCCGCATAGACAGACGGTCGGCAACCGAGCTATGACAACTCTCCTTGCTCCTTAGTCCTGGAAAAGCACCAGCTTGGTCCAAAAAGTAAACCTGTAAAACAGTAGCATGGCCGATGAAATACTCTGGCGATGAACACAAGGAACATTGCTGGTTAAGATAAGCACTTGCTGAAGCAATTTGTACTACTTCAAGTGCAACAGTGTAACCAACAATAATACATAATCTAGCTAGCTCCGTTACCTGCCAGGCTCATGGATTTTGAAGACATTTACATTAAGTGAATTTCTGGTAGAGATTAATTAACACAACCAAACCCAGGACAGAGCCATACAGCCAAGCACAGGATCAATATGCAGTCAGGAACTCAGGATTGAGCAAAAATGACCATGGACTAACCGAAAACCTACCCAGGACTGGTTTTTTAGCAAATCATCAATATTATGCTGCCAATAGATCAGTTCAACCAAGCAATGATTTTAATGCATAAATAAAACCAAAACAGTAGCCAATCTACTTGATAGAGCATCTAATCAAGTCAAGCAGAGAAAGAACTTACCGAAGTGCAACAATTACTAGAACCAAATAGGGCTCCAGCCAAGACACAGCAGAAAAACTACCCTATTACTGAACCTGGAGCATCACAAGAACAATGTTACTAGCATGTCAACGACAACTACTCGAGATGGCGCGCATAGAGATGTCTCGGCGAGCGAGCCATGTCAAGTCATTGCTTCTTAACCCTGGAAAAGCACCGACTTGATCCAAAAACGAACCTGTAAACAGTAGCATGGCAAGATCAAATCTCAATAACCTGGAAATACTCTAGTGATATGAACACAAGGAACATACTAGTTTAGACAAGCACTTGCTGAAGCAATTTGCAGGAGCACAAAGATATAGATATATTGAAGTGCAACAGTGTAACAATAATAAAACATAATCTAGCTAACTAGGTTACCTACCAGGCTGATGGATTTTCAAGCCGTTTACATGCCAACTTGGGAGGGCAGGCCTGGCGCAGTGGTGACATCCTCCCCACTTGTGCCAAGAGGTCCTGGGTTCGAACCAGCCTCTCTGCATTGCACTGTAGCACGGGTAAGATTAGGTTCCTATAATCCCTCCCCAGACCCCATCTTGTGTGGGAGCTCCTATGCACTGGGTGTGTCCTTACATGCCAACTTTGCATGATAAACAGACAAGCTAGCTAGATAAGCAAAAATTCAATATTTCAAGATAAGCAGCAGCACATGCATTTCAAACAGGCCAACAACAGAATTTATACCTATATATAAGGCAGCACTGTGTTGACTCGCAAAAGATTAACCACTTTTATCTAGCAGTCCAGATCAGCACCAACAAGTGTAACCAGTGACACATATTATACAATCTAAAAGTTTTAGCCCTCCAGCCAACGTTCAGCACACAGCCCAGTCGAGACAAAAACCAGTCCCAGTGGTCATACCAAAAATAAGCAACATGTGGATAACATCAACTAAGAAATGACAGCAAGCGGTATAAACCATAGCACCAGGAAACAGGGTCGATGCCGCGTTCCACGACCCAAGGTCGATCGACCCATTCGAGAGTCGGGAACGACAGTGGGTCGACGTAGCTCGGTGACTGGGTCATGATCCTGTTCCATGGTTGCTGAGGCCTAATGAGTACCCAAGATAGCGGGCATCCCACCGCAGTCCGCCCGCGCGCCGTATGCACCATCTCCGTCCCACCAAGTACGCCGGCAGCCGTCCGGATGGGCTCAGTCCCACACAG
>NW_024120830.1:0-8542 GCF_003073215.2 Triticum urartu
GCGTCACTGTGCCCTGATAAAGCAAGTTCAGGCTGCCGCCGCCGTCCATTAGGACTCGGGTGAGGTGAAATCCGCCAATGATTGGGTCTAGGACCAGTGCGGCGAATCCGCCATGACGGATGCTAGTGGGGTGGTCCCTGCGATCAAAGGTGATCGGACAGGAGGACCATGGGTTGAACTTGGGGGCGACTGGCTCCAACGCATATACATCCCTGAGCGCACGCTTCCGCTCCCTCTTGGGGATGTGGGTTGCGTATATCATGTTCACCGTCCGCACTTGTGGGGGGAACCTCTTCTGTCCTCCGGTGTTTGGCTGCCGGGGCTCCTCCTCGTCATCGCTATGTGACCCCTTATCTTTGTTTTCGTCATTGTACTTGTCGGCCTGCTTGAACACCCAACAGTCCCTGTTGGTGTGGTTGGCTGGCTTGTCGAGGGTGCCGAGCGATCGAGTATACGGTCCAAACTGGACGGGCCCGGAGTGCTTCTTTTGAATGGCTTTTTCCGCTGACCGGGTTTAGAGCCTTTGAATCCGGCGTTGACTGCCGTATCCTCGGTATTGTCGCTGTTAATGCGGCGCTTATGCTTGTTGCGACGCGACCTGCCATTACCGTCCTTGGTATCCAAAGTACCATGGTTCTTTGATATGTTATTACTGCGAGCCAGCCAGCTGTCTTCTCCCACGCAAAAGCGGGTCATGAGTGTCGTGAGGGCTGCCATAGATTTCGGCTTTTCCTGACCAAGGTGCCTGGCTAGCCACTCGTCGCGGATGTTGTGCTTGAAAGCTGCTAGGGCCTCTGCATCCGGACAGTCGACGATTTGATTTTTCTTTGTGAGGAACCATGTCCAGAATTGCCTCGTCGATTCCTCTGGCTGCTGAATTATGTGGCTCAAGTCATCGGCATCTGGTAGTCGCACGTAAGTGCCCTGAAAGTTGTCGAGGAATGCGGCTTCAAGATCTTCCCAACAGCCAATGGACTCTGCTGGCAAGCTGTTTAGCCAATGCCAAGCTGGTCCTTTGAGTTTGAGTGGGTGGTATTTGATGGCGTGTAGGTCATCACCGCGGGCCAGGTGGATGTGCAGGAGGAAATCCTCGATCCATACCGCAGGATCTGTTGTGCCGTCGTATGATTATGTATTTACGGGTTTGAAACCCTCTGGGATTTGATGATCCATTACTTCGTCTGTGAAGCATAAGGGCTGTGCGGTGCCTCTGTACTGGGCTATATCGCGACGCAGCTCGAATGAGTCTTGCCCGCTGTGTTCGGCCCGACCGGACTTACTTTTACTGTATCCGGCATGACAATTATCATCTCGCATAGTGGCGCGCCCTCGTGATCCGTAGATTGAACATGCATGTTTTGCTTTGTCCTCCAATACGTCTCGCAGGTCTGGTGTATTTCCCCATGCCTTTTTATTTGAATGACGTCGGGGTGCGGGCTGAGCTTTTGGCTGGAATGTCTCTCTGTCGCGGCCACGAGGTGGCCGATCAGCCATGTCATACGCCGGGGATGTAGGTTTTGGTGCTTCCTCCTCCAGTCGGGGTAGCAACCTGCATTTTGGGTAACTCTTGGAGGGGCGTTCGAGTTTATACTCTTCGGCCGCCAGGACTTCAGTCCATCTGTCAGCTAGCAGATCTTGATCAGCTTGAAGCTGCTGCTGCTTTTTCTTAAGGCTATTTGCCGTGGCTATAAGCCTGCGCTTGAAGTGCTCTTGTTCGACGGGATCCTCTGGCACGACGAATTCGTCATCACTGAGGCTTGCCTCGTCTTCGGAGGGGGCATGTAATTTTCATCCTCCGCCTCTCCATCTACCGCTCTCTCAGGAGGGCTGGCTCCTCCATCCTCCTGCTCTAAATCTTGCTGGAGGGGATTGTTGTTGTCTTCGGCACTGTCCGGAGTGCTATTATCTCCGGTGCCGGTATCACCACTTTTGCCTTGGCGGGACATAGAGCGGCGCCGCTGAAGCCGGCGCTTGGGTTGCTTCTTGGAGGGGTCATCCTCCGTTGTCTCGTCGCCATTGCCTTCTTTGGGTGTGTCCACCATGTATATATCGTATGATGAGGTGGCTGTCCAGTGCCCTGTTGGCAGTGGTCCCTCTTCGACTCCCGCATCGTCGTCCATACCGTCTATGTCTTCGGAGTCGAAGTCAAGCATGTTGGTTAAGTCATCGACAGTGGCTACTAAGTGGGTGGTGGGTGGGTGGCGAATTTCTTCGTCATACGTATCCCAATCCTGCCGGACGTAGTTCGGACAGGATCCCTCTGACAAGGAAAGAGACCTTAATGAGTTCAGTATGTCGCCGAAGGGCTAGTGCTGAAAAATATCCGCGGAGGTAAACTCCATGATCGGCGCCCAATCGGATTCGATAGGAATGGGCGCAGGTGGTTCGGAGTCCGTGGCCGGAGAAGGATCCGGCAATTTGGCAACACGGCTCTCGTGAAGGGCAAGGTCGATATTCGGCTCGATCGCCGCAGAGGGTACAGCCTCCGTGACGGGGTCTATCCACCCGTCCACGGATGGCGAAACTGGCTCCGAATTGAGGGTCGGAGCGGCTGCCGGTGCGATCTCCTGAATACGGTCCGATGGTAGAGCTAAATCGTACTCATCGTGACCACGTGGTGCACAAGGTAGGGGCTCGAATCCGTCGAATATCAAGTCTCTACGGATATCGGCCATGTAATTTAAGCTTCCAAACCTGACCTGGTGGCCAGGGGTGTAACTTTCAATCTGCTCCAGATGGCCAAGCGAGTTGGCTCGCGGTGCGAAGCCGCCGAACACAAAGATCTGTCCGGGGAGAAAAGTCTCACCCTGGACTGCATCGCTATCGATGATGGTGTCAAAACCGGCGGATCTCGGGTAGGGGGTCCCGAACTGTGCGTCTAAGGCGGATGGTAACAGGAGGCAGGGGACACGATGTTTTACCCAGGTTCGGGCCCTCTTGATGGAGGTAAAACCCTACGTCCTGCTTGATTTATTCTTGATGATATGAGTATTACAAGAGTTGATCTACCACGAGATCGGAGAGGCTAAACCCTAGAAGCTAGCCTATGGTATGATTGTATGTTGTCCTACGGACTAAAACCATCCAGTTTATATAGACACCGGAAAGGGCTAGGGTTACACAAGGTTGGTTACAAAGGAGGAGATATACATATCCGTATTGCCTAGCTTGCCCTCGACGCCAAGTAGAGTCCTATCCGGACACGAGACGAAGTCTTCAATCTTGTACCTTCATAGTCCAACAGTCTGGCCAAAGGATATAGTCCGGCTGTCCGAAGACCCCCTAATCCAGGACTCCCTCAGTAGCAGACAGTTGACGGAGAAGATGGTCCAATGCTGATGAAGAGGAGCTGGCAATGACAATGTCATCAACGTACACAAGCATGTAGATGGTAAGATCACCCTGAGCAAAGATGAACAGGGAGGTGTCAGCTGCTGATGAGGTAAAGCCCAGCTACTGAAGACGGTCACTTAGGCGAGCATACCAGGCCCGAGGTGACTGTTTTAACCCATGTAATGCTTTGTGCAATTTGCGGACGTAATTAGGATGAACAGGGTCATGAAAGCCAGGAGGTTGCTGCATATAGGCCTCTTCGGTTAGAATACCGTGTAGGAACGTGTTGCTGATATCCACTTGCCGCAGGTGCCACCCACCAGACACAACCAGAGAAAGCACAAGACGCACCGTGGCTGGTTTGACGACAGGATAAAACGTATCCATGTAGTCAATACCATGCTGTTGAGTGAAGCCGCGAGCGACGAGGCGAGCCTTGAATTTGTCCAGGGAGCCATCAGACTTATGCTTTACCTTAAAAACCCACTTACAGCTGATTATGTTCTTGCTAGTAGGACGAGGCACAAGAGTCCAAGTGTTGTTTTGTTGAAGAGCAGAAAACTCGTCTTCCATGGCGGAGCGCCACTTTGCATCATTGAGAACAAGACGATAGGACCGGGGAGCCGCATGGAAGGCGCGGCGTCAAGGGTCATAGCGCACGGTGCCGTCGGATGGGACCAGCGGCTGGACAATGTTGTCGCGGAGCCGTGTTGTCATTGGATGTGGCGTAGTCGATGGCGGCACAACAACAGAAGGACAAGCCGGCGATGCAGAGGCCGGCTCATGGGACGTGGATGATGAAGGAGTCGCCAAGGTCGGTGAAGCAGGCTCCGTAGGGGAAGCCGCGTCAGGCGATCGTGGGCCGGGGCTAGGCACCCGAGGCCCAGAGCTGGGTGTCGACGGCGCAGGCCCATCTGCATGGCGCATGCAGGGAGACGTCGAGCCAGAGGGCGGCGTCAAGTTGGAGGGCGTCGTCGATCCAGAGGGCGACTATGGAGCAGTACCCGCGGGCAAAGGAGAGATGCACGACGGGTTAGTGAGCAAGGAAATATCATATCGTCGCATGCGATCATCCACTATAGTTGGCTCGGTAATCAGAAAGATGGAAGGAGGTGTAGGAAGAAGGGGCTCGGTTGGTTATGATGGTGGTGGAGAAGTGGCAAAAGGAAACACATGTTCATTGAAAACAACATCCCGTGAGATGTAGATGCAACCACTAGTCTGATCCAGAAACTTATACCCTTTATGCATGGAACTGTACCCGAGAAAAACACATTGACGGGAGCGAAATTCGAGTTTCCTGTTGTAGGGCCGAAGATTCGGCCAGCAAGCACATCCGAAAGCACGAAGGAAGGTGTAGTCTGGTTTTTCATTCAAAAGACAAGAAATAGGTGTGGAATTTTTGAGCACACACATTGGCATACGATTAATGAGGTAGCATGCAGTGAGGAAGGCCTCATCCCAAAAACGAAGTGGAAGTGATGAATGAGCAAGAAGGACGATGCATGTTTCAACTATATGACGATGTTTTCGTTCAGCGATGCCATTTTGTTGTGACGTATGTGGGCAAGTGACACGGTGTGTGATGCCTTCTTGAGCAAAGTAACGATTGAGACGGTGATACTCACCGCCCCAGTCGGATTGAATAGTCTTGATCTTAGTATCAAGCATGCGTTCGACATGTTTCTGAAAATTGTAGAAAACTTGTTCCACATCAGATTTGCGTTTTAAAAGGTAAATCCATGTAAAACGGCTGAAATCATCCAGAAAACTCACATAATACTTAAAACCACCAACAGATGTGATGGCCAGACCCCAAACATCCGTGTGAACAAGTTCAAGAGGCGCATAAGTAACATGATTGGAATTATAAAAGGGTAACTGATGTATCTTTGCTCGTTGGCAAGAATCACACACACTAGACTCAAGAGATGGTGCACAAGCGAATTTATTTGATCTAAGCACTAACTCAGCGACATTCTTTGTTGGATGGCCTAATCTGCGATGCCAAAGGTCCGGGGAGAGCTTGACACCGGCAAAAGCTCGACGATTATTTGACGAAAGGAACGAAGACTGAAGGCTTGGCACCGGGTAGAGACCATTGCGGCATCTACCGCGAAGAAGAACCGTCCTCGTTGCTCGGTCCTTAAGATAAAAAACACGAGGATCAAATTCAGCAAAGGCATCATTGTCAAAGGCTAATCGATTAACAGAGAGCAGATTTTTGTCAACATCAGGAACGTGCAGAATATTGCAGAGGTGAAGTGGTTTAGATGAGCCAGGTATAGATGAATGACCAACATGTGAGATAGAGAAACCTGCTCCGTTCGCGACATGCACCTTGTCCTTGCCGCTGTAGTGCTCGTGGATGGCGAGACGATCAAGGTCGTTTGTTACGTGATCGGTCGCCCCTGTGTCGACGCACCCATCTGTGTCGATGGAGTAGGAGCCCATGTTGGCGGTGTTGGCGGAGCGCTCGCGCTGATCTTCATGCTGGAACGCATGGTTGAAGCGGTTGCGGCAGTGCAGGGCGTCATGGCCAAACTTGCTGCAGACTTGACACTTGAGGTTGCTACGGCCGTTGCCACGACCACGTCCGCCGCGGCCACGATTGCCGCTGTTGCTGCCGCCTTGTCCACCCTGGTTGCCACCCTGGTTGCTGCGGCTAGCACCGCGACCATCAGAGTTGCGAACGGCAACATTCGCCGAAGGATGGATCGCGCCGACGGAGGCCTACTGCTTGAGGCGGAGTTCGGCGCTGAGGAGGAACGCGTAGAAGCTGCTGAGGCTAATGGGATCATCGAGCGCCGTGACCGACGCGACCAACGGCTCAAACTCGGGACCTAGTCCGGCGAGTATGTAGCCAAGCACCTCCTCGTCAGTGAGAGGCTTGCCGATGGATGCCATGGCATCAGCAAAGCCCCGCATCTTGCGGTAGTCCTCAGAGGCGGTGAGGTCCTTCTTCTTCAGGTTGGAGAGCTGGTAGCGCAGCTGCATGACGCGGGCATGATTCTGTGAGGAAAACATGTCATGAAGAGTAGTCCAGACATGTTCAGACGTGCGGAGCTGTGTCGTCTGTCCAAGGATATCCTCGGTCATGTAGCCGAGGAGGGCGATCATCACCAGCTAATCCTGCTGGTACCACCGAAGAAACGCCGGATTGGCCACCTCCTTGGCCGCATCGCCGGTGCCTTCTGTGATGGTGTGTGGCGGCACCGTTTCGGAGCCGGAGACATATATGAACAAGCCATTCGAGGCGAGGGCAGGGACATCCTGAGTCTTCCACAGAAGGAATTTGTCCCTCGTGAGACGTAGGGTGATGAGGTTTCCGATCGAGGTGATCGTGGGTGCGGCAGAGGAGCTTGAACTGGTGGCAAGGGTGCCGCTGGGCTGGGTGATGAGAGCGCCGACGGTGTTGGAGAGGAGGCTGGGGGTGGTGCCGGCCATGGTGGCAGATGGGATCTTGGTGCTCTGTATACCAAGTTAAAGGGAATTGTTTGCCGTGCAATACCCCGAAGGGTAGGTCATGTATTTATATGGGCAATGACTTGATTGCCAAGACTACAAGTACAGGATAAGTACAAAAACTGTGGAGATATATGCTGGTTGTTTGACCAAGATATACATAACCTATTCTAACTAACTTACGTCAAGATCTTGTACGTTAACAGACATAGTGGACATGTGTTCAAATTTTCATGATGATGAAATATGCTAACATGGGAACTACAAAAAAACAAATATGTGGCTTTTCAGCACATCTAATATTCATCCTCAAAGTCCATGATTTTTTTTGTGTAGCTCAGAATTCAAGGGATTTCATCTATCTGTTTCAGACTTTTTATCTGTAGCAAATATGATTGTTTGGGGGGGGGCTAATGACCTTTTTTTCTTCAATCTTGGCCCCTAGAAAAAAAACTTGTTGTACTATTGTTTTTCTCTTTCACCCCACTAAAAGAGAAAAAAATCTGCTTTAGGTAACATTAAATCCACACTGTAAAATTTTATCCAGTAAGGTGTGCTGTTAACCAAGTGTCCATGTGCACAATGAGAGCTGGTGCCTCATTTCGTGCTTTTCCAATGGTGTTGACAATAGAATGAGAGACGTCGACAAATTTTCAGTTGGGAAGCAATTGGTGCTTCGATTAGCAGGTTGTTGGGACACTTTCTCTGCAAGGTTGGACACGGGATGCACAATTTTAATCAGTGATGAGAGCATGGTTGCATTGCGGCTCCTCCATGGATGGTTTGGAAAACAAAATCGAAATGGGGGAGGGAGACGAGGAGGAACCTGGCGAGCAAACAATCCAAGGACCATGCGATCCACCGCAGCCTTGATACGGTCGAGGTCCGCCCTGGCAACACCACCACCTCCTCCTCCATCCGCGCCCTCCGTCCACCTTCCTGAGAAGTCCAAACCACCTCCTCGTCCTCGCCTATGGCGGATATCGACGACGCACCGGCGACTCGGGTAGTGCCTTACGACGGCGGCGGGCAGAGCCTGCGTTGAGGATGAAGGTGGGCGTCGGCGGAGACGCACAGCTGCGGCCGCGGAGCGCCGGCCCATCTCCGGGCGGCGGCGGGGAGTGAAGCGGCCCACGCGGCACGGGAGGAGCGCAGGTGGGATCAAGCGTGGCCGTCCAGTCAACTTGGGTTGGGCACGTCTTGCGTCCCACAATCGCCACATGGCAGACCTGAAATTCCAAAAGAAAATCTTAAGAATAGGAAAATTATTTCTAGCTTTTCAGTTTCAGATATATTTTGAATAAATCTCCGAGCACATGTACATTTGATCTACACATTCGTGAAATTTTATCGTTCCTCCCTCGTGAAATGTACAATTGACTAGGTTTTTCTGTGCGACTGTCACCGTTGTTCGTTCCCCTCGCCTCTGGGTGCTTCCAGAGCCAGAGACATAGGGGAACCCCGTGATTTGTCTTCGAGTTTTGATCACCCTATTAGAGCAACTCCAATGGGGCGACCCATTTCGTCTGCCCGCGTCTGTTTGGGTCGGCGCGGACAAAAGTGGCGGCCCAACGCACCGACCCAAACTCAAATCGTGTCCGCCCGGCGTCTGCGCCGACCCATTTCCGGCCCAAAATTGTGCCTGGAATGCGTCGGCGCGGACGCGAAGCGGACGCGCCGCGCATCTCCTCGCCGTCCGCCGTGTCCCCACCTGGCGACCATCCCACTACTACCGGCACCATCA
>NW_024120831.1:0-15847 GCF_003073215.2 Triticum urartu
AGGCCCCCCCTCGTATCCGTTGACCGACACGAGTGCTCGTAGTGTTGTGACCGCCGGTGCCCGGGACGAAGCAAACTTCAGGCGGCCGAGCTTGCTTCGAGCTACCGCTATGCCGTCCAACCTCTCGTTTCTCCTGGCATGGTAGGTGATGGGTGGTTGGTCCGCACCGATGCACCATTTGAGGCCGCGCGCCGTCGCTAGCTGTTGCAATACATTGCATCAGGCCGGACAAGGGACGTACTACTGGTCGTAACTACTTGTATTGACAGCCTAGCCCAACGCCAAATCGGTCGGCCTACTTGGCTCACAAGCCCAAGTGTGTCAAGATACCACTCGCCATGTCCCAATCGAGCTACCCCGGCCGGACCCGCAGCAAGACTCCGCCAGGTCGGTCGTCGTGGCCATTCCCCAGCGCCACCGTACGTACAGCCTTAGGTCTCCACTCTCCAATAGCGCTTAAAGCATCTCCAACAGACGCCCAAAAAGAGCTTCGTGTATTAAAAGTTAAGTTTTTTGGGCGCCGGGCAGCTCCAGCAGAAACTGTAGCGCTAAAAGTTTTTGGGCGCACGCTGAGAAACGCTATCGCGCGCAACATATTTTGAGCGCCGGATTGCGCGCACTTCACAATTTGCACTGTCTGCTTTTTGGGCGCGCGTTTTTGGGCGCCTGCCAAAGCAAAGTTGGTACCGGCGCATTAAAAATGCTACAGTGGCGCGCTATAACGTTTATTGGGCGTGGAATTTGTGTGCGGCCGTTGAAGATGCTCTCACACACGCCCTAGTCCCAGTGTCCCACCGTCCTAGCTGCCAACAACACACGGAGTACTGCCTCTGCCTATAAACCCGCCAGGCTCCGTCACTAGCTACTCCCGCCCATACAGCTCCATCGTCGCCGGGAGAGGAGAGGACGTTCCATTTCATCCCGTCCCACCCTTCCAAATTCGTCGATCGGAGGACCGATGGCTGCCATCAAGGTCACTGCTTACAGCCGGTCCAACTGGCATTTCTTAATTTCACTTGTAATTCTGCGCCTCCTGAGGTACGTACTAGTGAATTAGTTTGATCGGTTAGTTGTACACGATGACGGCTGCAGAAGATCGTGGTGAAGCTGGACCTGCAGTGCGACAGGCAGAAGCAGAAGGCGATCAAGACCGTCTCCACTCTCTGTGGTGACTTACTCACTCCCATTCTCTTTCTCCGAAGTCCGAACCCGTCCGGCAATGTATCTTGCTAGCTTGGTCTGCTTCGTTGTTTATATGCATGCACTGAGACCGCTCACTCATCCACGTACCATGCATACCTCAGTTTGGCGCTTCTGACGATGACAACCGTGGCTTTCTTCCCCAGGTATCGACCAGATCGTCCTGGACACGAAGGACGGCAAGATGACGGTCGTGGGGACGGTCGACCCGGTCGACGTCGTCCGCAGGCTGCGCAAGCGCTTCTGCTCGGTGTGGATAGTCTCCGTCGGCCCGGCCAAGGAGGAGAAAAAGAAGAGAGCAGTTTTTTTTAGCCTGAGCTACACGGTATCCACTATCCGGAGCGTTCAATGTGGGCTGCGGTGCATGTGGATGTGTGCAAAATTAACAGTTGTGCCAGCCGCCCAGCCCTTAATAGTCTGACGCGAGGCCTATGAAATTTACAATATTTGTTGGCCTACTAGTATGGATACTCTACATGACATGATGTGCCGTCAGACAGCCCCGCATGCTTTTGTCCACCATCGACCTTGGATTCCATCACGCAACACTCTGGCTCTTCCTCCTCCCTCTTACCATCCGTCATGTGCGAGGAGCAAGACACATCCGCCAAGGATCTGGATCCCGGAGAGCTGGCTCCTTGCAGCAAGAACTCAGGCAGAATCATTTCTAATGTGGAAGAGCCCAACATGCAGACTTTTTCAGAAGTTTGGAGAGAGTATGCCAAGAACTGAAACGAAATAAGAGAGAGAGACCATGCAACATGCAGAACTTTTTGAAATTGCAAGCAAAAAGTCAAGACAGAGAGAGCTAGCTGCCCCGTGAAAAGTTTTCCGAAAGTTTTTTTTTTGAGTTTCTCACAAGCTGAATGCATGTTAAAGAGAGAAAGAGAGGTGATGCAAAGTTTTAGGAGAGAGAGACGTTGAGCTATTCTACAGAATTTTAGAGTTGATAGGTGAGGGGACTACAGAGACATGGCGTGATGCACCTGACCGCAACAGTAGCCTGCTACCTATGCACCTATATGCATGATGAACCCCAAAACGAGACGTGCATGATAAGACATGCACATGCAGCAGCGAACAACTGTAGATAGCAGAAAGTATTCGAGCTAGCCTATAAAGGTACTGTACGCACCTTAGGGTCAAACCACTCGGCCAAATAGCACTGTTAGCCTCTGCTGCAACACTCCTAGTGGCACACATCCCATGGAACATGAACGGCTGAGATAATGGGTGAGAAGGAGGGCAATAAGACGGATGAGAAGCCGAACGGGGCGGCGGGGACAAGACGGACGGCAACACGAAGGGCGCGTGCACGCCCATCCCAGTGTGCCAGCCGTGCTACCCGCCGCACTGGTACCTGCAGCCGTGTTACCTCGTCCACACCGAGGAGCACCCCCACGAGTACGCGTGCGTCATCTGCTGATCGATGCACATTTTGTAGCCAGCCGATTGATCGGGACTCATCAGCCTAGCTGCACCGGTGATCGACGGCGTGCGTTCTATCTATCGATGGCCGTGTGAGCTAGTACATATTTTACCGGTGATCCGGCAGCTGCGCATCTGCTGAGCTTGCCAGATATACGAGATTACAGTGTGGAGAAGAGCTAAATAAACAAAACTGCTGCATTTGGGTTTTAAAGGTCGTTCGTTATTACATGGTCCTTTTTTTGTGGGAGAAAAGAAGATTCTCATTACTCACGGAGGTTTTTCAGCCAATGCCAAGTTTATGAAAAAAATCTAATCCCGAATGCAACTATACTGCAGTACGGGGAGTGCTACGGCCATACACGGTAAGTTCATGACTAACTTTATTCTGCGACCGACAACAACGAGTAAAAGAAATCTCTCTATCCCCAGTTGAGGCCAGATTCTGAATCTTCTTAACCAACATGTGATGTATCGATCGATCCTCGGAGTGTGCTGTGATCAGTGACACCGCCTCCGCGCTATCAAGCTCGACCAAAATGGGCAGCACCGTACGATGGAGGGCCAGCTCCAGCCCCTCCCGACACGCCGCTAGATCAGCGTCCACCGCGTTATCACATATACAGATTTCCCGACAAACGCTTTAGATGATATCACCATGTGCATCCCGTAGGATCATACCACCTCCTGCCATACCTGTGGACGGAATGAAGCTTCCGTCCGTATTTAGCTTCGTCCAACCTGACTCAGGAGGCATCCAGCGCAGCTCTTCCTTAGGCTCGGCGTTGGCCTTATAGGGTGGCGGAAGGGCATTGAGCACCACTTTTCCTTTGACAACATCACCACTAGGGTACTGGTGGAGGCATAAAAGAGATCTAATATATCCATGCAGGAACCGACGAGAAGATTCAGTAGGCGGAGGCCTTTTCTCATGCGTTATCTCATTCCGCATGTACCAAATCCTCCACATGGTCATCAGTACGACCATACGCGTCGTCTCGTCTAGTGGTTCGAGGAGCGTAAAGAGCCACTCCGGGCCCGAGTTGTAGATTGCTTCGACCCTCGGGATGTGCCAGTAAAGCGCCATTGCATGCCATAGTTCCTTCGCTAGGGGGCACCTGCAGAATTCATGGAACACACCCTCTCGTTCCACACCACAAATGGGACATATGTAAGATATCTCAAGATGACGAGTAAATTTGTTAGCCCAAATAGCTAGTGAGTTTGTCACAATCCTTCAAGCGAACACGCGTACCTTTGAGGGAGCAGGGCATCCCCATATGATCTTCCAGATGGTGCGACGACCATCCGGTGCCCTGCTCGTGGCGCTGGCCAATGGATGCTCGCGCTCGTCCATGGCAAATTGGTAGGCGGAACGAACGGTGAAGATACTGTTCTTCTCCGGTGCCCAGGCGATGACGTCGTCGATGACACGAGGTGATGTGCGAATACTGAATATCGCGACGACATCCGCCGATAGGAAGTATCGACAGAGGAGGTCCATACGCTAGGACCCGTCCGCCTCCAGGAGTTCGGCCACTCTCCTCAGCCGACATGTACCCTGCAATGTGATAGGTTGGCGTGATGGTTCCCTTGGCACCTAACGATCGCGCCAGATATGTATATTTTGCCCATCCTCCACACGCCATATGATACCCTTCTTCAGGAGGTTGAGGCCATATTGTATAGCCTGCCAAGTCAGGGAGGCGTACCCCGAAAAGACCGTATCTTCCAGGCATCCATCTGAGCAATACCAAGCTTTTAAAACCTGCACACATAAACTGTTAGGCTTAATTAGTAGGCGCCATGCCTGTCTAGCAAGCAAAGCTTGGTTGTATTACATGGTCCTTTGTTATTACGTGCGACCCAGCATGCGCCGTCCACCGTCCAACACATGACTACGACCTACTACTAGTAATAGTATATGATTAACCAACTACAGTTCCTAATCGCTTGTCTAACTGCACAGAGTTTTCAGTTATATGAACATCGTCTTGTGTGTTATACGTACGTACGTCAAATTTGGCACGTCCATTTATGATCTAATTCTGCTGCATGCATCTGCGCATCTGTGTGGCACTGCAGTTCTAGCTTAGTGTGCAGGTGTGAATATTCCGCTCCACTCCACAACTGAACAAGGGAATGTACTATTCCAAGAAGTGTAGAATCATTCAATTATAGTTCACTATGTTGGAATCTTACATTCTTAAGAAGTTGATCCTCATTATTATCAATTCTCTCACCATGTAAACTATCCACATCAGCATCCATTCTCATGCGGCCACGTCAACACTAATCCTCCACCCGGTCTAGCCACATCATCAATTCAAAATACCCCTTTTTATATCTATGATTTACTTCTTCGTCCGCTTTCTCTTCTGTCTTCTGTAACAGCTGAGATAGTTGAAGGAATATCCATCATCCGTCAATAAGACCAAGCAGATGGGAAACGGTGGAGTCACATCTTCAATTCGTTTCTTTCCATCTCTCTCCAGTACGCCTCTTCCAGTCTTCCTCCAATCTCTATGGAAATCTCGCGCCGCTTGGCTTCTGCCAGGAAGAAGAGTAGCCCGTCCAGGGGACAAACTTTCTATAGTCCCAATCGAGATCCCCTGCCGCAGCTCCTCCTTGCTACTCCCTCCTTTCCGGTTTATAAGGCTCAATACAAAAATCTCACCAATCAAGATAGATGATGAGTGGTGGAATATTTTTTGTAGTTTGCAAAAGCACTCAATTAATGTTCTTGTTTTTCTCAAAAAATTATGTTTACGAATGCATTAATTGCAATACATGCATGCATAAAGTGCATGCATTGGTCAGTTTTCTCTTAATACTTGCATGCAATGATTTAATGCATCTTAAAGTCTGAACATGTGATGGGGAACAACCAAATTGAACCTTATAAAATGAAAAAACTAAAATTTTAAGATAAGCCCTATAAACCGGAAAGAAGGGAGTATGTTACTGGATGGGGTTTGAGGCTGCGAGGGTCAACTCGCCGCCGCCAATGGTGCGCCGCCGCTGCGAGTATATGTTGCCCCACCAGGTGTCCAACGACCCAACCCCAACATTCTCCCCTAGGTCTGGCAGCTCCGGCCTCTGACATCTCTGGCAGCCCGGCTTTTGTTACTTGAAGCGGTATTGCAGGCAACCGAGCAGCCAGGTGCCCGTCTTTTTTCCAACCGGGCTCATACCCCTTTCCATTAATTTTGCAATCAACGGAAATACATCAGTCTGTAGCAACCAAGTCTGATGAAGTACCAGAATAACCAAGATCTAAAGATAGGACTGACTGCAAAAAGCTAAATGAGACTGAAAAGGGGGGGAGCGAGCTGGTGCATCATCAGGAAACCCACCGCATGATGACTCTCGAGCGAGTCATCCACCATGGGGCGAAAACCTGATGACACAAACAAGCCACAACCCAAATAAAAACATCTAATTTCTCAGGAAGAGACTATCAGACTACCTCAAAAGGACTAGCCAAAACACGACCATGAAACAAATATCCAGCGGGCATCAAACCCTAGTGGATCAAGATACTTAAAAGGAGACCCAATCAGCAGCTCCAGCTAGCCAATCTGAATCCCATCCTTGTCATCCAAGAGGAGCCTGTCGCAAGTGAAGGGCGTGTCCGCCAGTGCAGCAGCCACGTGAGCCAACCTCTTCACTCCAGCTTGGAACTTCGCCTTGTCTTCAGCTTTAAGCAACCCTGCCCAATATAGCATAAACGAGCAGGCAGTGAAAACAGCCTCCAGGGGAGTGCGAGCTACATATTTATCAAAGGTAACTTTGTTGCGGAGACACCAGATACCCCAACAAATGGCCGCAATAATCATCATATAGAATTGATTTCCTCCTGGAAAGAACCTATATAACCAAGCAAAACTTTGCCAAAGAGATCGGGGACAACAAGAGACCCCAACTGTCATACCCAGTACACCCCAAACTGTACGAGCTAGAGGGCAAGTAAAGAACAAATGATTCGCAGTTTCTATATCTGTGCAAAAGGAACACATAGGATTTCCAGGCCACTTCCTATTGCGCATATTGTCTCGTGTAAGCACAACATTCTGAAATAATTGCCATAAGAAAATTTTAATTTTCAATGGAACAGGGGCTTTCCAAACCCACTTGTAATTGGGGCCAGCCAGGATTCTTTCCAGCCATTCATACATCGATTTAGTCGTAAACTTCCCTTTACTACTAAATGCCCAGGAGATATTATCCGAGGAGTTACTCAGAGAAAGTTTTTTAGCCTATGTAACCATCCAGGTCCACTGCTCACCAAAAACACCTGATATTCTGCGTCTGAAATTAAGCTCATAGTTATTCGCTACCCAGGATGCCAGAGTACTCTCCTGATCATGGCAAATGTTGAACAGATCAGGGAACCGATCTTTCAATATATTGTTCTCTACCCAAGGGTCATGCCAGACCCTAGTTAGGTTACCACTTTCGATAGCGATTTTCCTACCAGCCATATATGAGTACTTGACTTTCATAATAGCTTTCCAACAAGGAGAGTCGGAGAAACGACCGCGTATATTTGCAACTGTCTTGTTCTTGAAGTATCTGGCTTTGACTATACGTTGCCACAACCCATCACTAGTTTCAAGTTTCCACCACCATTTAACAAGTAGAGCAACATTCTGTTTATGAAGATCCTTAATACCTAGCCCCCCTTTTTTCTTAGATCGACAGATTCTTGTCCATCTAACCATATGATACCCATGCTTCTTATTCTTCCTCCTCCAAAAGAATCGCCTACGATGTTTGTCCATTTTTTCAATAAAGATTTTATTGAAAAGGAACATCGACATGAGATAAGATGGAATCCCATTCAGACTAGATCCCAATAAAGTGAGTCTGGCCCCGGAGGAGGCCGCATAGGCCACCCAGGCATCAATATACCACCCGATTAAAGTCGTTTGCACTGCATGGTCGACAAGCAAAGCCATGTGCACTTGTGCAGCAACCACCGGATTCAAAACTTTTTAACCCGATTTGAGTTGAGCAGTGTCCTGGATTCAGGATCAACCGGTCGACCGGCAGTTGTGCTGCATGCTGGGAGAGCACCTAGCTAGTCACCCTCCGTATCACACCGTCCGAATTGACCAACAAGACTGTTCAATGGCATGCAATTCACGTCACAATCACACGAGAAAGCATGAACAAGAAACAATTGGCAGTTGTACTATACTTGTACTCCATCCGTTCTATAATTTAGTGTGCCCGCGCTTCCCAAAATCCAAGTTTGACCATAAATTTAAGGGCCTGACTATGTCTCAGTCGACTGAGATTTAACCAAGTCTCAATCAAATAAGAAAACATATATGAAAGAAAAAAGAAAACACTAAAAAAACTTTGCACCAATCTTCAAGCAAGATTTTATGAATATAGCATCACTTGAGACATAACGAAGTCTAAGTCGATTGAGACTTGGCAACACTGTAAATTTAACCAACAGGACCGACTGCGACAGTACACTACGGTGTGGAATGGAGGGAGCATTAATTAACTCACCGAGTGCTCGTTGTCATTAGCTATATCTACATTTTGTACAGAACACCAAGCTAGATAGATTACATAGGCATGCATCCAGCATCCACATGTACTACGTACGTTTGGAAGCCTAGAACACGTACGTACTTACGTACCAGCCGGCGGTTGTGCATGCAGCTGTAGGTACTCTGCGACAGGCCTGGCTTATTGTCTTTTTAGAAAGTGGTAGTTGCGCTGTGTAGGCTCGATCAGTGTATGAACAGCTGGGGGACATGGAAAGAGAGACCTCAACTTATATTTTCTATACCAACTCGTCGTTTTCGACTTTCCAGACACCGTTGTGCATGCATGCAACCGCCAACCGATCGTACGACGTCGTTTTTGGTACGTACTGTTTGCATGGATGCATGCATGGTCGTGGGCTCGTGATTGGTTATGCACGACCTTTTCTCATCGCCATCTTCCGCCGACGATATGTATATAGTACAGTCTAGTTAGTCACAAATCGTTTGGTTGGTGTTTGTTGGTTATGTGTGCATGTGTTATTTTCTTTATCTTCCAATAATTGCATGCAGGTCATGTCACCTTTGAACCTTTTTCGGTTTCCAACAGGCTACAGGTGGTGGGTGCTGCCTGATGTGGTAGCCAGGAGATATATAGTAATATAGTGTTGATTAATCTGCGCATTTCATCATCTCCTTTCGAAGATGTTTTTCTTTTTTGAGAATTAGCAGGCGAGAAGTCCCTCCACCTGAATATATTACTCAAAGTGGCCATTATGCCAAAAGATTGTGATATAGTTTATAAGAAAAATCGGATCGAAAACCTGAACAAGGTGATCCCGTTTATAAGAGAAACCGGGCCATAAACCGTACATGTAACAAGGTTGCAAGGAGATGAGAAAAACATGAGGCCCAGCATACGACATGACCTAACTAGCAGAGTAAAAGAACCGTCACCATGACAGACACAAGTAGTTGTGAGGTGTCGTCGAGGGATCACAATATCAAGACTTTGCGAGCAACCTAACTCACCACACCAACGTGCCTACCGGACCCACGATGCAACACAGGAGCATCCACTGTGGTAGTTTGAGACGGGGCGAGCATCTGTGAGTTTCATCACCCTGCATATATATCATGTTGATTTAATACAATAGGGTGGAGCGCTCGAGCAGGGGCTCTTGGAGATGTTGGCTTCGCCCGAACTCCGCCATCAAGCTTCTTCTAATTTCCAGTGTGGTCAATAGTTCTATGTGTACCTCGGCAACACGAGACTAGCAACCATGGTGGTCAGGTATAACAGTCATCGAAAACCTTCGGTACTTCTAGTTTTGAACACATTGCAACATGAACTAGTCTATTGGGTTTTAATATTTTTGGGTGGGGTTTAAGGTGTTTCTTTTTGTGTTCGAGCAACTGTCTGTTTACGTATCCTTGTCCGGTCTGTATTCACCCAATATTTGTTTCGTACATTATTCTCTTCAAGAATGAGTGTTTCCAGTATATGAAATCTAATTTTGGATTGCCACAAAAGAATACAGAAAATACATGGTAGCATCCATGCATATCGTTCACTTCCGTCCTGTTTCGAAACTACTGTGTGGACGACAGTAGCCGGACGAACTCTGCACGATGGAGCACTCAACGGTGCTATTCACTTTTGCTCAACGCATAGACAGCTTGATGTACTTCATCGTGCGGAAATCGTCCATTATCTGTCGTGTGTGTAGCAGCACTCGTTCCATTTTCACCTGGACTAGCTACCAAATGCACGCAGCCGATAAAGTTGATCTTGTTTCCTGTAGACGAGAGACACCATGATTAGATGCCACAGGAAGACGAAGGGATAGCAAAAAGTTCACCTTTCAGGCGAAATGATGCACCAGCAACATAATGAACGGTAGACGGGGTACACATATATATGCATATCAAAGGATCGACCAACGGACCACAGCAAACGGGACGCCATCATGGCCAGGAAATGATTCGTGCGGTGGCCACAGTGAAAGTCACTCTATTATAGTAGAATTTACCTTGCCGTGCATGCCATCCATGTCCCCATTTTCTTCATGAAACTACCCTACGTAACAAAAGAAAACAGAGGGATCATGGCACGGGAGACTGCATGCATGGTTCACAATGTGACGGGCGGCCATCACTTTCACGGTGCAAGAAAACTAATGCGTGGATGACCAGATGTGCATGTTCATCTGAACCTCGACGGGTGCATGCATGTGAGTGCGATGGATGATACAAAGTTTCAAATGGCAATCAGGCCATGTGCACACAACCTGTGGGTAACATGCACGCAAATGCCCGGGTTTCCCATGCCTAATCTTGTCGACACATCACTGGAATTGGATCCGTGCAAGTTAGGCCATTTGCACCATGCATGCACGCACTCAAAATGCATGTGCTCACAACGTGCCATGTCAAATCTACACCTCAACTCCGTCTTTTTAGCATGCGTACACATCTACCCCAAGTTGTAGATACCGTATGGTGTGGTCACCATACGTATTTACATGGTTGAATTGAATGGAGGAGATATACACTATCCATTGCGACCGGATATAGTTCTAGCTCTTGTTTGTCCCCGTGTGTATAAGAATCAGTATCCTCTTTCTGATTGGCTAGAGGTAGCTATCTCATTTTTGTGACATTTCGTTATATACCCGTCAGTATATATCTGCCCATAAATATCTTTGATGACCACTTATGGTATCTGGGATAAGTATATGTCCTGGCATATATACTACACTACACTACATCCTCATTTGGTCGTTTTCCAAGGACTACAAAGACCCAAGTAGCTAGGTATCTTGCATCTTTAGATATTCGATCTACACTTTGAAGCGTCACATTCTTCTATACTTCAACTGGTAGATACGTGCGTACCTGCTGCACAACTTGTGGAATAATCCATGAAAATGATGGCGTCGCCACTAATGATATACATAGATAGACGCAGAAGCAACCTGAATTTCGTCAACTATATGGTCACTTTCTTCATAAATTCCCATGGATCCCCGTGGTTTGTTCGTATATGCATGTTCCCCGCCTGATTATGTCGATTTCTTGCCACATCTGTTCAGATTGGTGGCTTGCGTGATCCATGAAACGAAATGAATTAAATGGGTCAAGCCAGTTTATAGGTGGTTTTCCATGCATCCTTGTCCAGCCCATCTGCCCATGTGGCTGCTGGGCACAGCCTTATCTTCTTGACTATATATGTGTAGGTCAACAATGCAACGTGGTCAGTTATTGGGGGCATGCCATTGTCTGCAATATGCAGAAGTATCTCACAGGAAGAAGCTAGGGCAAACCATTAATTGGTGCATATTTCATTGTAGTCACAACATTCCATGTAACCTATCTGAGCTGCGCTGCATGGATCAATGTGCCCTCTTTTCCATAATGTTGTGCATATAGATTTTTTCAAAAGTCAAATTTCACAAACTTTGACCAAGTTTATGGAGGAAAACATTTACGTCTAGAATGCCAAACATGTATCATTAAATTAATCATAAGATATAGTTTCATATTTATATATTGACATTTTAGATATAAATAGTTTTCTCTATAAACTTAATCAAAATTTATAAAGTTCGACTTTTCAAATTTTTTACACGCACTCATTATGAAACGGAGGGAGTTTGTGTATATTCAAGGCAACATTCAGTACTCCCTACTCCCTAGAGCCGACTAAAGTCGAGTTTTTTCTTTTTCTTTTGAGGGAACCGACTAAAGTTGAGTTGAATTGTGATGATACTTCAAATTTCGAACAAGAGAAGACCTTTTCAACGAAGAATTCAAAAAAGAAGGCAGTTTCGAGGATCCGCAAGGGACATGAATGGGGCTAGCTCAGCTGGGTGGGAGTTTTTCAGCCCAAATCCAATCTAGAATCTCAATTTTCCCAGCCCACTCGAACCCATTAAGACCACTTGTTGATGGGCCAGCTGGCTTAGATTTGTCTTTTATTTTTCAAGAAGCAACAGACCGAGATTGAATCAGCTTTGCTACAAAAAAGTAGCAGCAGAGATTTAAAAAAAAACTTGTTTCACCATTTAACTTAATTTTTTAATAATTACCGAACATGGCTATGCGTACAAGTTCTTATTTAGGCAGCAAATTCGTACCAACTGGGATGGAGATGAACCTTTATTTCCCTTGATAACTTTTTCAATTACACGACCAATTTGAAGAAAATGTGTCGAACACCTTTTCTAGTTACATGAACATTCTTTTGAAAATGCGTCGAACACTTTCTTATATTACATGGACATTTAAAAATAAATCAAACACTTTTCAATTACATGAAGATTTTTTTAAATGCATCAAATATTTTCTTATATTACGTGAACATTAAAAAAATATTGGACATTTTTAATTACATGAACATTTATAAAATTCATCAAAAACTTTCTTACATTACGTGAACATTTTTTAAAAATGTATCAAACACTTCTAATTAAATGGACACTACAAAAATTCATCAAACACTTTTTTTTATTGTCGCATATCTTTTAAATGTGCCGGACACCTTTTCTAATTATATGAACACTAATAAGAAACAAAATGCACGGACATTTTTAAAGTATACAAACTCTTTTGAAATACATGAACACTTCAAGAATAGATGACATATTTTTTAAAATACATGAACACTTTTTTAAAAACTTGAACATTTTTAGGAGTATATATTACTATTTTGATATTTTATGTCTGCAATAATTTGTATGACACACGGTCTTTAATAATTTTATTAATTAATTTAAATTTATTATATATATACCTCATTAAGATAATTTTCTGATTTTGGGAGAAAAAACTGGACCTTTGTTAAGTGAGCCGCTCCCTTTTGCTGCGAGCAATATATATGGGACCATTTCAGATCGTCTCGTAAAACTGAGGTGCGATGGGGGAAGCTAGCTGCCTCTGATCATGTTTGCACTGATGACTACACCCCAGAGATATCATTTTTCACATGTAAATGTAGCACCAACTTTGACCTTTGTGGGAAAAGGATAGGCCAAACCAAAGTTGCATGCGTGAATGCCAACCTGCATAGTACATGCCACTAGAAATATTATGTGCATGACTCATGACTAGGAGAATGTACTGACCATATGTGCATCAGCATGCATGCATGTGTAGCTGTGAGTTGGTAGCAAGCAGGGGTACCTCTCAGGTGGAATTTCAGAGGACTTCTTGACATATGCACAGTGCCATCAAAGTCTCCCTGTCTAACATGGACAAGGGCAGATCATATAGCCTCCAGAGCTTCAACCCTTGGAAAAAGGGTGGTGGTTTCGTTGACAATTTAGAGATTATGGTTTAATTTCTTGCTATTGCGATCTCACATTGGTGCCATGCGCTTCCTAGCAGGGGAAATCATACAATTTTTGCTAGGATCATGCTCGTCATGTGAAAACCGGACGAAAGACGTTTGATCGTCGATCAGGCTCTAACGACTTTGTCGTCAACATGTTATTATACACCATGATAGTGACAAAAAACGTGTTATATTTTGATACGGAGGGAGTAGTAATTTTGGTGGATTTTCCATGACAATATGACATGATGTAGCATGGGGCCAGAGCACACAATATTAGTGCAAGAATCCAAGACATGGTTAGGCAGAGCTGACAAGGTGTGTACCGTGCACCACTGTCATCCAGCATTTCCCCATCTGAACACAGAACAGCTCTGCTCAAGTTCAACGCATTTCATTCTAGCTATGCTACATGTCACCCATATTAGCAGCTCCTTGGGTTGTGCTCCCATTAGGAGTCATGAGAAAACAAGGGAAAGGGTTACAAAACAGTTGGGTTACCACATCCTCTGCTCTCTTTTGTTTACCACCGTAGAATGCGTACTACCAACTGTTTTGACTAACAAATTACATACAGGTTTCTAGAAGTCTCGCACCGAAGTCACCACGAAAGGATTCTGTGGTATAAATCAGATGCAGTCACCACGAAAGGATTCTGTGGTGTAAATCAGATGTAGTATTATGTTTTCTTCCTGAAAAATATAATGAAAAAAATGCAATGGTAAAAACTGCAAAGCAGAAGGCGCGAATCGGGAATAAGGTAATACTATCTGATTTCAGTTACGCCCCCTCCCCCTACTCGTGTGATTAGTAACAATAATCCAAGCCGGCCTGCAGACTGATTCATTAACTAGTTCGATTATTAATAGTCTATGAACAATTTATAATGAAAACCGAGCCGTAACAGTTGGACGATTTCCCTGTTTGCCATGTCTTGTCATCAACAAGAGAAGTCAAGAGAATCATGATATCTACTTATGCTATTGCTTCTGTATAAGGCTCTAGACCATGCACGTACGCATATATATCCCCCATTTCACCAGTAGTATGATTATGACACCTCTGATTCCCATGCACTACTAGCTTGCAAGATTTCTCTTCCTGCATATGTATAGTAGCTAGAGCCACTAACCTTCTGGACTAATGCGCGTCGAATAGTTTGAGCTGAATATGGAATCATCACAATGTCCACTCTAGGGTATATTGTACTCATGCTATATAACTATAAGGTTATGAAATGTAAATCCTTCAGCGCGTCGCACGTGTTGAGATATGTATATTGCATGTATATTTCTTGTACCACAAGCCGTCCTCCTCCTTTGTATAGTTGAGGACGTGGCTACCCTTGTACCTATATATATATATACGTGCATATGCACCCGATCAATATATCGTGAGTTGCATCTATTCTCTAAACCTCTACATGGTATCAGCCTAATTAGGTCCTCCCGCGCGTCGCAACCCTAGCTGCTCCCGCGCGCTCCCGCCTCGCGCCGCTGATCTTGCTGCCGCCGCGTCTGCCTTCGCGCGCCGCCCCCAGCTCGCTGCGACCCCTCCGCTCCCTTGCCTCCGCCTCTCAGCCATGCGTCGCCCGCCCTCTGTCACGCCACGCTTCTCCCCCGTCGCGCGTTGCCTCCCTGCCAGCCGCACGCCGCCTAAACCCTAGCTGCTCCGCTCCTTCCCCCAAACCCTACCCTAGCCGCCATGTCGCACTCTACCCGATCCGCCCGCAGCAACCCCTTCGCTTCCTCCTCCGAGGCCGGTTCTCTCCCCGACCCGGCCTACATCCGCGATGTCCCAATCTTCGACCGCGTTCCGATCAAGCTATCCCACACGGAGGCCAACTTCTATGCTTGGAAAAGCTATTTTAACCTCCTCTTCCGTGAGTACAACCTCCGTGACCACATCGACGGCACCACCGACTTCCTCGCCATGCGTCGCGATGAGGATTGGATGGCGGTTGACGCCACCATCATCCGGTGGCTCTTCCTCACCGTGTCCAAGGACATCTTTCACACTGTTGTTCGCGATGGTGATGATGCCTACACGGTGTGGACGAAGATCATCGGCCTCTTCACCGACAACAAGCTCCAACGGATCGTCTTCTTGCAGCAGGAGTTTTTTGGTTGCCACCAAAACGACTCCTCCATCGACGCCTACTGCATGCGCCTCAAGACTCTCTCCGACGAGCTCAACGACGTCGGCTTCAAGGTTGGGGACGAGCTCCTCCTCTCCACCCTCACCGCCGGCCTCAACGAAGATCTCGGTAATGCCGCGTCCAATCTTACTCTTATGGCTAACCCTACTTATGAACGGGCGGCGGCCTACCTACGTCTTGAGGAGCGTCACCTGCAGAATCTGCGAGCTCGTGCGGTCC
>NW_024120832.1:0-9255 GCF_003073215.2 Triticum urartu
TCTTATGGTGGCAAAGAAAACGGTTCTTGCGAGGGGAAGAAATATTGACTCCAGAACGAACAGCGCCGGCGGTGGTTGCCCTAGCGATTAATTATGTGTCCGGAGCACAAGCTAAATCTACACCCAAGATCAACAGGCGGCCGACGTTCCTAGCAGGACAACTTGTCCTTAATGTTGATGGTTCATTCACAGAAGGCAATTATGCAGGGTCTTGTGGTGCCATCATCCGTGATTACCGAGGATCTTTCATGTCGGCGTCCACGGCGAGATTAGAACATGTAGTTGATGTGTTCACAGCAGAAGCGGCAACTCTGCTTGAAGGACTGAAGCTAGCAAGAGATACGGGATGCAATAACTTGGTGGTGCGATCGGATAATATCACGGTGGTGGATGCACTTAGATTCAATGAAGGTTATTCTATGGTGGCAGCGCTGGTTCTTGATGAATGTCGTAGTTATCTAGTAGATTTCGGAAGGTTTATTATTAAGCATTGTATTAGAGAGTCAATTTATGTAGCTCATGAGCTGGCTAGATGAGGACGTGCTAATAATCCATCTCGTTGGATTGATGCCCTTCCTAATTTCATTGTGAGTCTGCTGGCAGACGATATATCCATCCTTTGATTAAAAAGAACGGAGGAGTGACACTTACATTTTTTACATGGGATTTCCTTTAAGTAACGATGATTTCGCAAAGTAAATTTGATTTTTTTTTGAGGGGAGCAAAGTAAATTTGATGGAGCGGAGCAAAGTTTCAGGAACCCTAGAAGTCCACCAGGCCCGACCGACAGCCCAATAGAAGAACATCGCATTCCCTGCCCTTTCCTTTTCGAAAAGCCTTTCTCTCTAGCCTGAAACCACCCGGTTCCCTTGCTAAAACCCTCCTCGGGCTCCGCGACGCCTCATCCACTGCCGTCTAAACCCCAACCCCTCCTGCCATTTCCCCCACCACAAGCAGCAACCCAGGCCAAGCCAAAGCAGAAGCTAGGCGGACGCGACGCGAGCTCCCGCCGCCGCCAATGGCGCTCCTCCTCCGGCCGTCGCCTCCCCCACCCCATCTCCGCCTTCTTCTCCGCCGCCTCCTCTCCAGCGCCCCTACCCCCTCCCGTCTGCTCCCGGTCCCCTCCCCCTCCGCTCGACACCTCTTCAGACCCAGGTGCCTCCATGTCCGCTTCATGCTTCCTTCTACGCCTCTTGGCAAGGCAGATTTCTCTCGCTGGAGCGGCCTGGATGCTGATTTGCTGGTATTTTTTTGGCGCGTGTTTTTCCCTTCTAGGGTTGTGGCGGCGGTGGTCCCAGGGCGGAATGGGGTCGCGGTGAGGGCTTTCATGGCCTCCACGGCGGCATCCGATGCGATGCAGGAGAAGCGGGTGGCCGGCGAGTACACCGCAGCAAACGTCCAGGTGATTCTCTTGCACGACTTCTGTGGCTAAGGGGTTAAGTTGGACTTCGGGTGCAAGTGTTTGGAATATCTCAAATTTTATACGATGTGCGGATTATTCGGGAGTTTCATGGAGCACATAACGGCAGGAACAGAGTTAATCAGCTCCAAGCAGCTTTGCAATCCTATACATACGTTTTCATCATGTTTTTTCCCACCAGATTGCATGGGTTTGCACACAAATGTTACATTGCAGCTAATTTGTTAGGTAGCGGTGACACTGCACCCATTCAGTTGAGACAGTGATGCCGTGGAGCATTTTTGGGGGTCTTTTTCAGGGTTGATAACCCACTTAAGGCATCAAGTATTGTTTTGACGTAACGGTGTTTACCTTGAATAACATAAGAATTGCATATTTAATTTTACATCATGTACAATGGTTTATACTCTTTCTTGTTTTGGTGCATAATTGTGGATTTCATACTTACATCGTGATTTATGAACCTGAGCTGGGAAGGTTAAGAATATCCCTGTCTTAATTACTACAAGTAGGCTCTGTCTTCCTAATCTTCCCCTGACAATTTAGCAAATGCCATTATCAAGGCATTTAATTTTCCTAAGCCACTGTAGAATAGATAAACATTTATTATGTACTGTATATGAACTGTTAAGACACGTGGTTAGTTCATCAATCTGGTTAACTTTTAGTTAATGAAAAATATAAGATGTAAAGCTTGCTGATGTTTTTGTTGGAAAGAAAGAGAAAGATAACAATATACATTCACGCACAGATTCGTTATGTGTTTCTCCAGTGTGCCACTGTTAGCTATTATTTGTGAAGCGTGAATGAATTGTTTTTGTTGGCTTGGTATTTATTTATACCAAATTTCTAACTTGCAGGTCTTAGAGGCATTGGACGGAGTTCGCAAAAGGCCTGGTATGTACATTGGCAGCACAGGACCACGTGGGTTGCATCATCTGGTAATCTCAACTGATTAAGCTTTCCTTTTTACCATGTTATTAGGTGTTCTACTTCGTTTCTTGCCTGATCATCATTTTGTTTGGTGTATTCTAGGTTGTTGAAATATTGGATAATGCTGTGGATGAAGCTCAAGCAGGCTATGCTACTGAGATTAATGTAGTCCTTCATGATGACAATTCAGTTAGTGTAACTGACAATGGCCGTGGGGTATGCAGTTTTCCTAAACCAAGGAAGACATACTGAATGCTCAATGCTTTTACAAATATTGTGAATAATGTGCCTGTTATGAATTTAGTTTCATGCTGCTATACTAGTTACTGTTATTAATTTAGTAGTCCTACTTGTTGGTAAATCAAACAGAAGTTTAGCAAATGTTAATGAAGCCTTTATATCATATTCACTCGTGAGTTTTGTTTTGCTGTTAGTACATATTTGACACACCAAGCAAAGTCATCAATGAAATAAACAAAAGAACGGCTGCATGCCAAGTCATCTGTGTAATCACACTTTCACACTGTTCTCTTTATAATGTATTCAAACTCTAATTAACCTGGATCCGTAACAGTGCAACTAACTGACTTCTCGGCCCAACAGGACTCCTCTTGACTACCAACTCTTAATCTTACTCCTACTGCTGGATTCTGCTGCACCGGCTAGCTTTTCCTGTGTGAATATGTTTGTGGCTTATGAGTTCCTTGTCTGATTTCCCCTCGAATTGCATGGACTATATTCTCCTGCCATTTCTTGGACTATTTCATGCCAGTGCTATCCTTTGACGATATCTTTTCCTGGGCACTCTCGGATGAACTTCCACATGCATGTTGCATATGTGACGCACTATTCTGTATGTGAAAAATAGTGCTTTAGCTGTGGTCCATGGAGGTCATAACACATACAACCATTCATAGATCTAACACAATCAACCAGTCAAGTAGGACGGTGGGAAGGGTCTGATTGGCCTGTTTCTCTTCAATAGCAGTTCGTTCCATCACTGCTGCTACATGGCTGACAGATGTTAGTTAACACATGGAGAAGGTCCTAGCAGTTGTTTGCTTATAGTAGCTATGACCCGTAGGTGGTCACATCCTACTGGGATACTTCACTTGCACACCTGCTTTTATTGCCTAGTTGAGTGCACTGATTTTTTGGTAGCACTGTGTGTGTGTCTTTGTATTGTTATGAAAAGCTCTGCCTGTTAGAATGTCCACAAGTAATAGTAATACACAAGATCACAGGACTAGACTGAATGTTCTGTATAACCCTCGTCTTTAAACAGAGTCGGTTCAACATTCATAGTCTAGAAAAAGGGGTTATCTTACAGAGTTACAGTTATGCAGTCTATGCCCAATTTGATGTAGTTCTGCTAATTGAACATCTCTGTTACCATTTTGCTTCTTAAAACTTTGTGTTTCTTTCTTGAAAGTTGAGATTTACATAGCACCAGTTTTTGAGTAACCTACATGCAACCTTCTGTTCCGATTACTTTATGAATTATCTTCTCCTTTCTTAGATAAAATTACTGCTAAATCCTGGATATACTGCAGATCCCTACAGATATACACCCGCAGACGAAGAAATCATGCGTGGAGACTGTCTTAACGGTATGGTTAAAGCTTTATTTGTTTGACAGGGCTGTATATTGCAATGTCAACCATCCTGACCCAAATCCCAGTAAATTTTACTTATTTATTAAGATTATATTCTGGGAATGAAGATGACTTATGGGTACCTCTACGGTCATTTAGTTTTTAGGACTACCATACCGGGAGGCTTGTGTGCTGTTACTATACTTGCATGCCTGCATTTATAGAGATGCTACAATACACTTATATTATCATTTGCATCATATGCTTGTCCATAAGGCAACACTAAAATTTTCTTTTGGGTGGTCAACGACATGCCTAAATGTTCAACAGCTTCCATCTTCTGTCTTGTAAAGATTTTCTTTTGATTATGCAGCTAATGCATGCTGGTGGCAAATTTGGAGGCTCAACGAGTAGCTACAGCGTTGCTGGAGGGCTGCATGGTGTTGGCCTATCAGTTGTTAATGCGTTGTCAGAGGTTCTTGCTTTCACCTTTATTGAATATGAACCATAGATGCTTTAAAGAAAGAGTATCGATCGTAGATCTTACGCGAAAATTGCAATTCTCTCTACACAAAATCACGATCCATTGGGTGGAAGTTAAATTCTATCTACGTCAAACTAATCCTCTCAAGCCTTCCATGGGTTATAATAATAAATGTGGTAGTTATGCTTTTTCATATACTCCCTCCGTTCCTTTATATAAGGTGTATTTGTTTTTCGATAAAATTCCACAATGTAAGGTGCATTTGTTCTAATTCCTCCTAATTCCTTTCTTAGCCCTGTAGAAAAAAAGGAAATTATATCTTTGCTTATTGCATGCATCTCTCCTTGTGGCAAAAAAGGAAAGTATCGCTCTCTCGATTGCGTCTATCTCTTTATTTCCTGGACTAATTGATTTACTTACCACTAACCAACGATTTGCCAAGGGTAATTTTGTCCTCAGTTGTCTATAAATTTGTGCCTTGGTTACCGTGCCGCAAATAATACACCTTACATAAAGGAGTGTTATTTTCTATGAATACTATCATTCCGTGGACCAAGTCTAATAATGATTCTACCCCCAGAGTCCAGACAATACACAATCAGTAAATTTCAGACATGCTCTTTAGAGATCTCCTTTAGGGCTTGTCTGGGTAGGTTGAAATCACTCCCAGGAAAATAAACCTTAATGAGATTTTTTGTGAGCACATGGGATCACCATGCAAAATGAACTCTTTGAGGGCAATGATGCCTGTATTTGCTTGGTACATTAGTATATATGCCAATAAATCTGTCCAGGACGAGCAAGCTCCATTCGTAATGATGATGCATGTTGGAATAGGAGAGAAGTGACAGTTTGATCCAAAATGCAGTCAGAGGGTCGAATAAAAGCACAGCCACCATGCCATACCATGTATGGTTCTAGTCGAAAAACATCACCAACATGGCGAACTTGTTGCTCTAGGGAGGGGTCAGCAACCATTTGACGTACGGCGACGACACACATAGAAGACAAGGGTTTGATGTGCGCTGCACCAAGACAATTGTGCTTGTGGCGGCAGCAACTGGGCGGTGAAGCTTTCACCTTGTCGCCGTTTAAGCTCCACCACCCTGCCCTTGCAGTGTCAACTCTCCTCTTCAAGCCCTTCTTCATCGAATTAGACCGACCACATCTTTTGAGATTTGTGTCAATGTATCTGGATGTTGACCTGCTGTGACCGGACAATTACTCTTTCTCTAGAAACGCAAGTGCACAGCGGACGGTTAAGGCATGCTGATAATGTCAAGGAGGTCGGGGTAGACCAAACTTGACATGGGAGGAGTCCGTAAAGAGATATCTGAAGTACTGGAATATCACTAAAGATTTGACCATGGACAGGGGTGCATGGAAGTTAGCTGTCCACGTGCCCGAACTGACTTGGTTTCGATATCTTATGGGTTTCAACTCTAGCCTACCCCAACTTGTTTGGGACTGAAAGGCTTTGTTGTTGTTGTTGTTGTTGCTCATTAATTAGCTTGTTTGTGAAAAGGAGCGGTGTACATACATAGAAACATAGTTACTTGATTACCATGAACTAAAATTATAGTAGTAGTATGAACTACCTATATTTCAGTTTAAGAATAGGATGAGCGCCTGAACCATGACCATAGAAATCTCTATCACAGTGATAACGTGTTTTGGATATACTACTTGTACATATTTCTGCAATTGATGTGCAATTAATTGTCATTTTCGCGATATTACTATGTCAGGCACTAGAAGTTACAGTTTGCCGTGATGGGAAGGAATATCGACAACGCTATTCTCGTGGAAAACCACTTACAACGCTAACTAGTACCACACTGCCTGATGAATCAAGTCGTCAAGGTTCATGTATCAGATTTTGGCCTGACAAAGAAAGTATGCATCTATTTTTCTGGAAAAGTTTTCTGATCTAAACATTACTAGTTATGTTATGTTGTGTTGCCGGAATGCTCAGTTTTTTTTCTTTGATGTAGTATTTACAACTGCAATTGAGTTTGACTTCAGCACGATCTCTAGTCGCATCCGGGAACTTGCATTTTTAAATCCTGAGGTATGATAGTCCTTCAACTAGAAACATTGATCTGTTCTGTAGTTGGTTGTTAGTTCCAGAGATTGCACATGATTATGATTATTTCCTTCGCTTGTTTATTACCTGACTGATTAATGAATACTGATTGCTCTGTCAGGCTAACATACCTTTGTTATCAGTTGAAGTTAGTGTGTCAGCAAGAATAGAAAGAAGCTTCTATTGATATTTTATTCATTAATAAGGATATGATTCGCTTCCGATTTTTATTCAGTCAAGACACTCATACTATATATTACTTCCTTCGTCCCAAAATGTAAGATCATTTTTGACAGTATGATACATTTTGGGACGGAGGGAGTATGGGCCTTCTGTGCTAAGGAAGCATTCTGCCTCATAAAATCATTTGTTGGAGACATGAGGATATACTTTGTGAAGACAGCATCAGCTAATTGTGGATATCAATGGTGCTGTTCCACTACTGCTGGTGATACCCCAAGCAACAGAGAGAAAACATGAAAGATTTGTTCCAATGGGAATTTTGAGTTAAATTTTGACCAACTGTTCAAACCAAATGCTTTTTGCACACCTCGGTGCATATTATGTTTACAATTCTCTCTTCATATCTTACATGCATTAAAGTGCATTCATATTTTTGTTCGTTTTACTTGTATCATTGGTTGATTTTTAGCTTTATCCTTATGTGTCCTTTTCAAATTGCAATTGGGTAGCTTGGTTTCGTATGTCATTATTTATGCCCGTTATTATTAGTTTATTTATTTATTTTTTATTTGCTTTGCATGCACAATTTCCATGTGATATTTGTTATGCTTAAAGGTAGACCTTTGGTTGATTTCTCATGTTCTGTACTTCTCTTAATGCCAGCTGACAATAACACTGACAAAGGAAGAACAGGATGCACAGGTTCAACACAATGAATACTGTTATGCTGGTGGCCTGGTTGAATATGTTGCCTGGTTGAATACTGACAAGGTTTGTCTCCCACAGCATCTAGAGCTATATGTTTCATGCTGTCTCAGTTTGTCTAGGGTTTCCAGATATACAAAGTCATGCATATATGCTATTTCATGTACTCTAGCCACATTACTGCCTACAGTTTGCAGTTGGCCTAGCTAATCTTTCCTGAGTGACTTATGAAAATTAAGGGCCAGATTTATTCCTTTCTCTTGCTATTAACAGGTAACTAAAAAAGCAATACGTGAACCTACTAACCTGCTTTACATAACACTGACTCTGACAGCCATTTATTAACTCTACTCCTTGTCCCATCCAATATTATGTTGCCCAGCTTTGCTCCTGTCCTGTTGCTAATTTAGAAACTATGCTATAGATATCGGGCTCCTTATCCCATCCAAAATTGAGCGTACGCCTACACTGAGCGGAGGCCTACCGCTTCGCTTTTGGGGTAAGCGTTGAAAAAAGCGCTCAGGCGCCTAGGGTTAGACACAGGAGAGCAAGGTGAGAGAAACAGAGGAGAGCAAGGCGAACTTGCACTGCCAGATGTGGCGCTTTCTTCCCTGACTTCACCACCCATCTTCTTCCCTGACCTAGCGCCGCTGGATCTCAAGCTCCCCTTCCCTGCCTCGCCGCCAGTCCTTCCCCTTCTTCCCCGATATCGGGCTCCTCCTCTTCTAGGCTGGAGTCTGGTGGCTTCTCTTCCCCGACCTCGCAACTGTCAGCTTTCTTCCCCTTCCCTGACCTCTAGCTCCTCCCCGTCTCTCCTTCCCGACATGTTTGCGATTTTAGGCTTAATACATGCTTTACATGCTCTGAAAATTGTTTTTTGGGTGCCCCTGTTCCTGCCCGTACGACGTCCATGCAGAACGCTTAAGCGCGCCTAGACGCGGTTTAAGCTGTCGTTGCACTAAGCGGAAGCACAATGCTCGCTTAGTGCCTAGCGCTTAAAAAAACCTTCTCTATAGTTTGTGAAAGAACTGTAGTGGGTTGAATTAGACCAGTTGTGCATAGACTGAACTGATCTGTGCCTTCTCTTACTGGAGTTTTAGAAAATAAACGGTCATTTTTGTGGTTAGTTTCTCCTATCACACACTTTTCTTTGATAATGTCACGCCTGCAGATCAACCTGCAGCGGACTAACCAGTGCAATTGTAGCTAGCCACTTGCAACGACCAGGTCACCGTGGGGCCCGGCGGCCAAATGTATGCGTGTGTGTTAAGCCAAGTGTTGGCGTGCGTGTGAAGCCAGCGGTGGCTTACTTGTAACCGAACGACTGGTTGGAGAAGGCATCGAAACAGTGAATGAATCACTTCCTCCCCCCCTCCCCCTGTCTCATCTCTCTCTCTGGATCGGGGCGTGACAATCTGCTATTCAGCGCCAAAATTTTTCCCCACCGTCGTTGGCCGCCGATCAATCGGTAACATCCACCGGGTCAGGTGCGCGCTGCTCCGGCGAGCCCGCACGAAATCCTGCCCGGGGTTCGATCTGATCCCGCGAAACCATGGCACCACCATCCAAACCCTTGGCGCAGACCCGCCGCGTGCTCGATGCCATGTCGGAGACCACGGACAAGTTGCAGAACTTGCTCGAGTCCGTCATCCGCCGTCTCGACGCAAATCAGAAGACCGCCGACGAATGCCACCAGGCGCAGGTCACCTACAACGACCAAGTCTCCGCCGAGGTCAAGCTCCTGTCCAAGCAGATCGACCTCACGCAAGCCGATGTGGACGAGGCCCGCAAGGCTACGCCGATCGTGGATCCCGCGCGGACCGCCTCCCGCGCCGCCGCTCCACCCGGC
>NW_024120833.1:0-10637 GCF_003073215.2 Triticum urartu
AAAACATTGAAGTGCCCGTGTAACAGATGAGTTCTCCTCTGAAACCCTGATACTCCGAAAGAGACTGTCGAGTTTGTACACGAAGTGCGTCCAGTTTTTGTTGTGACCCTCTCTACTCTTTCGCACATGCTATATGGGTAAAATGATGATACCATGCTAAATTTCAACATTTTCACAGTTCATTTTGTATTGATTTTCAATTTCACGGTCATTTAGCTCTCTAAACAATTAGGTAAATGACTGAAAAACAACAAACGATGTCAGAACATGTTGGAAATTGATGACGTCGCTTTGAATGCTGCATACGGAACACGAGAAGTCCGGATTTCAAATAAGTTATTAAAAATAAAAAAGAGGTGCAATGCTGGTTAATTTGTTTCAAGCCTTTCAGAATAGTGTAGACTACACTGCACATAGCTCAGTGCAATCTATGCTATTCCGAAAGGCTTGAAGCTAATCAACGTGCAGGTGAGCATTGCGCCTCTTCGTCATTGTCTCTGCACTCACGACTTATAAACCGCTCATACTGCCTCTCTCTTGGCGAGGTGGGACTAAAAATCAGCTTACTAAGAAACTCTAGTACCGGTTCATGCCATGAACCGGTACTAAAGGTCTTCTTGGGGGCCCCAGCCTGACCACAGCCGCACTGGCCTCATTAGTACCGGTTCATGGCATGAACCGGTACTAAAGGTTGCCCACGAACCGTTACTAATGATGCCCGCCCGCCTAGCCGTTGGAACTGGCACTAATGGTCACAATAGTGCTGGCTCAAATTCAAACCGGCACTAATGTGCTTCACATTTGACCCTTTTTCTACTAGTGAGTATCATGTTTTCACCACTAGTCTATGCAAGGGCGATAAGAAGCTTCATAAAAGGGCACTGAATTCCATTGAACCGGCAGTGCCCCGTTACTTGCGCTGGTCTGAGCAGTCGATCGTGTGGAGTAGAGAGGATCATCCGCCCCGGGTTGATAATCTGGGTCATCTGGCATTGGTGGTGGCGCCTCAGGTTGGAGGATATAAGTTCACTTAGGTACTCATGGATGGGGGGAGTAGTATCAATATCCTTTATTATGAAACCTTCTGTCGCATGGGGTTAACAAATAAAAATCTTAAACTGTCCAATACGGTCTTCCATGGTGTAGTGCCTGGTAAATCGGCATATCCTGTTGGTAAGATAGCTCTGGAGGTGGCTTTTGGAGATGAGCATGACTCGAGATCAGAGACACTGACTTTTGAAGTGGTGAAAATTAAGAACCCGTATCATGCCTTGTTTGGACGGCCGGCTTATGCTAAGTTCATGGCAAGGCCCTGTTATGTCTATCTGCAGCTCAAGATGCCAGGTCATAAGGGTACCATCACGGTTCATGGAAGCCGTAAGATCACCTTGGAATGTGAAGAAGGTGACGCAACATATGCTGAGTCGGTTGTGCAACAGAGGAGTTAAAGTTCTACAAAGACAATGTTGATCTAGCGGATATGACTTCTTTGAAAAAGCCAACTATAGAGCATGATCCGGCCATGAAGTTTAAATCGGCTGATGAGACTAAGCCGGTTGATTTTGTTCCAGGCGATTCATCCAAGCAGTTCAGCATCAGCGCTAACTTGGATCCAAAATAGGAAAGCGCGTTCATCATGTTCATCCATGAGAATCGGGACATCTTTGTGTGGAAGCCTTCTGACATGCCAGGTGTACCGAGAGAACTCGCTGAGCACACTCTTAATGTTGACCCCAAGTACAAACTGGTCAAGCAGTTTCTTCGCTGGTTCAATGAAGAAAGACGGAAGGCAAGTGGTGAGGAGGTAGCCAGGCTTTTGGCAGCTGGGTTTATCGTTGAAGTATTTCATCCTGAATGGTTGGCTCATCCGATGCTGGTGCTTAAGAAGAATGGCACTTGGCGTATGTGTGTGGATTACACAGATTTGAACAAGGCTTGTCCAACAGATCCTTTTGCCCTCCCTCGTATTGATCAAATCATTAATGCTATGGCGGGTTGCGAGCGTTTGAGTTTTCTGGATGCTTATTCTGGTTACCATCAGATCGAAATGGCAGTTAAGGACCAGGAGAACACATCTTTTATAACTCCCTTTGGAGCCTTCTACTATGTATCTATGCCCTTTGGGCTCAAAAGTGCCCAGGCGACTTATCTGCGCTGTGTGTAGAATTGTCTTCATGATCAGATTGATCACAATGTTCATGCCTATGTGGATGAGATTGTGGTGAAATCCAGAAAGGAGGAGACATTGATTGACGACTTGAAGGAGACCTTTGACAACCTCCGGGTTTATAAAATGATGCTTAATCCGGCCAAGTGTGTCTTTGGTGTACCGGCAGGCAAGCTCTTGGACTTTCTGGTGTCTAACAGGGGCATTGAAGCTAATCCGGAGAAAATCAAGGCTATAACGTCTTTGGCTAAACCAAAGTGCATCAATGATGTCCAACGACTGGCAGGCCGGATTGCAGCCTTGAGCCGGTTTATCAGTCGCCTTGGGGAGAAGGCCATCCCTTTGTATCAAATGTTTAAGAAGACAGATAACTTCGTCTGGAGTGACGCCGCCAATGAAGCGTTTGAGGACATAAAGCGGCAGCTAGCCGAACCGCCTATCCTTGCTGCTCCTGTTGATAGGGAGCCCTTGTTGTTATATGTGGCTGCTAATGCCCGGGCTGTCAGCATGGCTATTGTGGTGGAACGCAAGGAGGCTGGAAAGGAGTATCCGGTTTAACGGCCGGTTTATTACATTAGTGAAGTACTTATTGAGTCCAAGCAGCGGTACCCGCATTGGCAGAAGCTGGTGTATGGAGTTTTCATGGCAAGACGGAAGCTTAAGCAATATTTCCAGGGTCATCCCATCACTGTGGTCAGTTCTTCTCCTTTGGGGGATATAATCCAGAACAAGGAAGCAACTAGCCGGATTGCCATGTGGGCTATTGATCTTGGGCCTCACGGGCTAAAATATGTACCCCGGACGACAATCAAATCTCAGGCACTTGTGGATTTCATCAATGACTGGATAGAGTTACAAGCACCAGAAGAGAAGCCGGATCATACTTATTGGACTATTCATTTTGATGGGTCCAGGCAATTGGAGGGCTCGGGGGCTGGAGTCGTATTAACTTCCCCACGAGGTGATAAGTTTTGTTATGTTCTCCATTTAATGTTCCCTTTTACTAACAATGCAGTAGAATATGAGGCCTTACTCCATGGTCTTCGGATGGCTAGGGAGATGAATTTAAGCCGGGTTAAGTGCTTCGATGATTCGGACCTGGTGGCTCCACACGTGTCTGGTACATGGGATTCCAAGGACCCGCTCATGGCGGCATATCTTCGAGAGGTGGATCTTGTTGCGGGTCACTTCAAAGGTTATCAAGTCGATCATGTGGACCGGCGGAAGAATGAAGCGGCTGACGCTTTAAGACGCTTGGGTTCCCAACGTAAACCGGTTCCACCCAATGTCTTTCTGGATGTGAAACATAATCCGTCCGTCAGGCTCCCTGCAGAAGAGGATTTGGTTGTTCCTGATCCGGATCCTCAGCTGGTAGCGGCTCTTCATGTTATCTCGGATTGGATTGTTCCATATTTGGCGTATATGAACCGGGGCGAGTTACCAGAGGATGAAACTTTGGCTAGGCAGATAATCCATCGGTCCAAGTCCATGACTATTATCAATGGAGAGTTACATGACTGCAGTGTAACTGGGGCATTTCAGCGTTGTGTATCTCCTGAAGAAGGCCGTGAAATTTTGCGTGAGATCCACGAAGGAGATTGTGGTCATCACGCCGGTTCAAAATCTCTGGTAGCCAAGGCATTTCGTCACGGTTTCTATTGGCTGATGGCTCATGCTGATGCTGAGGACTTGGTCAAAAGGTGTAATGGATGTCAAAAATTCTCACGATGCGCTCATGTACCGGCTCAAGAGTTGAGGATGATTCCAATCACTTCGCCGTTTGCAACTTGGGGGCTGGATATGGTTGGCCCTTTAAGCGATCCAAGGACAAGAAGACCCACCTTTTGGTGGCAGTTGATAAATTCAATAAGTGGGTGGAGGCAGAGCCATTCAGTAAGTGTGATGCAGCCACAACGGTTCAATTCATCAAGAAGGTGATTTTCTGGTTTGGCTTTCCACACAGCATTATAACTGATAATGGTACCAATCTGTCCAAAGGTGCTATGAAGGAGTTCTGTCAACGTGAGCACATCCGGCTTGACGTATCATCCGTGGCACACCCCCAGTCTAATGGTCAAGTGGAGAGAGTCAATCAAGAGATCTTGAGAGGCATCAAGCCCCGGCTTATGGTTCCTTTGCAGAGGATGCCGGGTTGTTGGGTGGAAGAGTTACCTTCTGTGTTGTGGAGCATCAATACCACGCCTAACAGATCCAGGGGTTACACGCCTTTTTCATGGTTTATGGAGCGGAGGCGATTCTCCCTAGTGACATCCATCATGATTCGCCTCGTGTGGCGGCGTACGTCGAAGCTAACAATGAGAAGGCACGACAAGAAGCACTTGACCTGTTAGATGAGGAGCGAGACATTGCAGCAGCCCGTTCGGCGATTTATCAGCAAGATCTGCGGCGTTACCAGAGCCGCCGGGTTAGAACCAGAACTTTTCAAGAAGGCGATCTGGTGCTCCGACTCATCCAGGATCAAACGGATATGCACAAGTTATCCTCACTTTGGAAGGTGTTGGGGATCGTTGCAGAAATTAAAAAATTTCTACGCATAACCAAGATCAATCTATGGAGAGACTAGCAACGAGCGAGAGGGGAGTGCATCTTCATACCCTTGAATATCGCGATGCGGAAGCGTTACAAGAACACAGATGAAGGAGTCGTACTCGTAGAGATTCAGATCGCGGTTGATTCCGATCTAAGCGCCGAACAACGATGCCTCCACGTTCACACGTAGAGCCCAGGGACGTCTCCTCCTTCTTGATCCAGCAAGGGGAGAGGAGAAGTTGAGGGAGAGCTCTGGCAGCACGACGACGTGGTGGTGGAGCTTGCAGTTCTCCGGCAGGGCTTCGCCAAGCACTACTACTACGGAGGTGTTGGGGAGGGAGAGCGCTGTGCCAGGGGAAGGGGTGCGGCTCCCATGCGCCTCCCCACTATATATAGGGGTGGAAGGGGCTGGTTTCTTGCCCTCCAAGTCCATTGGGGCGTTGGCAAAGGTGGGGGAAAGAAATCCCATCATTTCCTTTCCCCACCGATTGTTATCCCCCCTCTTTAGGGATCTTGATCTTATCCCTTCGAGATATGATATTATTCCTTCTAAGGGGGGATCTTGGTGCGCCTTGACCAGGGGTGTGGGGCCTTTCCCCCACTACCCACGTTCATGAGGGTCCCCCCATGCAGGTGGGCCCCACTCCAGAACCTTCTAGAACCTTCCCGGTACAATACCGAAAAATCCCGAACATTTTCCGGTGGCCAAAATAGGACTTATCATATATAAATCTTTACCTCCGGACCATTCCGGAACTCCTCATGACGTATGGGATCTCATCCGTGACTCCGAATAACATTCGGTAACTGCACACTAATTCCCATAACAACTCTAGCGTCACCGAACCTTAAGTGTGTAGACCCTACGGGTTCGGGAATCATGCAGACATGACCGAGACAGCTCTCTGGTCAATAACCAACAGCGGGATCTGGATACCCATGTTGGCTCCCACATGTTCGACGATGATGTCATCGGATGAACCACGATGTCGGGGATTCAATCAATCCTGTATACAATTCCCTTTGTCAATCGGTACGTTACTTGCCCGAGATTCGATCATCGGTATCCCAATACCTCGTTCAATCTCATTACCGGCAAGTCACTTTTACTCGTTCCATAACACATCATCCCATGCTCAACTCTTTGGTCACATTGAGCTCATTATGATGATGTCCTACCGAGTGGGCCCAAAGATACCTCTCCGTCACACGGAGTGACAAATCCCAGTCTCAATTCGTGCCAACCCAACAGACACTTTCGGAGATACCCGTAGTGTGCCTTTATAGCCACCCAGTAACGTTGTGACGTTTGGCACACCCAAAGCATTCCTACGGTTTCTGGGAGTTACACAATCTCATGGTCTAAGGAAATGATACTTGACATTAGAAAAGCTTTAGCAGACGAACTACATGATCTTGTGCTATGCTTCGGATTGGGTCTTGTCCATCACATCATTCTCCTAATGATGTGATCCCGTTATCAACGACATCCAATGTCCATGGTCAGGAAACCGTAACCATCTATTGATCAACAAGCTAGTCAACTAGAGGCTTACTAGGGACATATTGTGGTCTACATATTCACACATGTATTACAATCTCCGGTTAATAGAATTATAGCATGAACAATAGAAAATTATCATGAACAAGGAAATATAATAATAACAATTTTATTATTTCCTCTAGGGCGTATTTCCAACAGTCTCCCACTTGCACTAGATTCAATAATCTAGTTCACATCACTATGTGATTGTAATGAATCCAACACCCATGGGGTTTTATCATATCTCGCTTGTGAGAGAGGTTATTAGTCAACGGGTCTGAACCTTTCAGATCTGTGTGTTCTTTACAAATCTCTAGGTCATCTTGTAGATGCAGCTACCATGCGCTACTTGGAGCTATTCCAAATAACTGCTCTACTATATGAATCCGGTTTACTACTCACAGTCATTCGGATTAATGTCAAAGTTTGCATCGATGTAACCCTTTACGACGAACTCTTTTACCACCTCCATAATCGAGAAAATTCCTTAGGCCACTAGTTACTAAGGATAACTTTGACCACTATCATGTGATCCATTCCTGGGTCACTCTTGTACCCCTTGATTGACTCATGGCAAGGCACACTTCAGGTGCGATACACAGCATAGCATACTGTAGAGCCTACGTCTAAAGCATAGGGGACGACCTTCGTCCTTTCTCTCTCTTCTGCCGTGGTCAGATCTTGAGTCTCACTCAATGCTCACACCTTATAACACAACCAAGAACTCTTTCTTTGCTGATCTTATTTGAAGTCCTTCAAAATCTTGTCACGATATGTATTCATTTGAAAGTACTATTAAGCATTTTTTTTATCTATCCTTATAGATCTTGATGCTCAATGTTCAAGTAGCTTAATCCAGGTTTTCCATTAAAAAGCACTTTTCAAATAACCCTATATGCTTTCCAGAAATTCTACATCATTTCTGATCAACAATATGTCAACAACATATACTCATCAGAAATTCTATAGTGCTCCCACTCACTTCTTTGGAAATACAAGTTTCTCATAAACTTTGTATAAACCCAAAATCTTTGATCATCTCATCAAAGCGTATATTCCAACTTTGACATGCTTACTCCAGTCCTTAGAAGGATTACTGGAGCTTTGCATACTTGTTAGCATCTTTTAGGATTGACAAAACCCTTCTGGTTGTATCACATACAACCTTTCCTCAAGAAAATTGTAGAGGAAACAATGTTTTGACATCCTATCTGCAAGATTTCATAAATAATGCAGTAACTGCTAGTACAATTCCAACAGACTCTTAGCATCGCTACGAGTGAGAAAGTCTCACCGCATTCAACTCCTTGAACTTGTCGGAAAACATCTTAACGACAAGTCGAGCTTTCTTAATGGTGATACTTACCATCATTGTCCGTCTTCCTTTTAAAATCCATCTGTACCCAATAGCCTTATGACCATCAAGTAGTTCTTCCAAAGTCTATACTTTGTTTTCACACATGGATCCTCTCGGATTTTATGTCCTTGAGCCATTTGTCAGAATCCAGTTCCACCATCGTTTCTCCATAGCTCGTAGGTTCATTGTTGTCTAGCAACATGACCTCCAAGACAGGATTACGTACCACTCTAAAATAGTATGCATCCTTGTCGACCTACGAGGTTTGGTAGTGACTTGATCCAAAGTTTCATGATCACAATCATCAGCTTCCACTTCAATTGGTGTAGGCGCTACAGGAACAACTTCCTGTGCCCTGCTACACACTGGTTGAAGTGACGGTTCAATAACCTCATCAAGTCTCCACCATCCTCCCACCCAATTCTTTCGAGAGAAACTTTTCCTCAAGAAAGGACCCGTTTCTAGAAATAATCACTTTTGCTTCCGGATCCAAAATAGGAGGTATACCCAACTATTTTGGGTGTCCTATGAAGATGCATTTATCCGCTTTGGGTTCGAGCTTATCAGGCTAAACCCTTTTCACATAAGCGTCGCAGCCCCAAACTTTTAAGAAATGACAGCTTAGGTTTCTCTAAACCATAGTTCATACGGTGTCATCTGAACGAAATTACGTGGTGCCCTATTTAAAGTGAATGAGGTTGTCTCTAATGTCTAACCCATAAACGATAGTGGTAATTCGATAAGATACATCATGGTTTGCACCACATCCAATAGGGTGCAGCTATGATGTTCGGACACACCATCACACTATGGTGTTGCAGGTGGCATTAGTTGTGAAACAATTTCCACAATGTCTTAGTTGTGTACCAAACACGTAACTCAGATATTCATCTCTATGATCATACCATAGACATTTTATCCTCTAGTCACGACGATCTTCAACTTCACTCTGAAATTACTTGAACCTTTCAATACTTTAGACTTGTGTTTCATCAAGTAAATATACTTAGAATCTACTCAAATCATCTGTGAAGTAAGAGCATAATGATATTCACTGCGTGCCTCAGCACTAATTGGATTGCACACATCAAATGTATTACTTCCAACAAGTTGCTCTCTTGTTTCATCTCACTGAAAACGAGGCCTTTCAGTCATCTTGCCCATGTGGTATGATTTTCATGTCTCAAGTGATTCAAAATCAAGTGAGTCCAAATGATCCATCTACATGGAGTTTCTTCATGCGTATAAACCAATAGACATGGTTCACATGTCTCAAACTTTTCAAAAAATGAGTGAGTCCAAAGATCCATCAACATGGAGCTTCTTCATGCGTTTTATACCAATATGACTCAAATGGCAGTGCCACAAGTATGTGGTACTATCATTACTATCTTATATCTTTTGGCATGAACATGTGTATCACTACGATCGAGATTCAATGAACCATTCATTTTAGGTGCAAGACCATTGAAGGTATTATTCAAATAAACAGAGTAACCATTATTCTCCTTAAATGAATAACCGTATTGCGATAAACATAATCCAATCATATCTATGCTCAACGCAAACACCAAATAACAATTATTTAGGTTTCACACCAATCTCGATGGTACAGGGAGCATGCGATGCTTGATCACATCGACCTTGGAAACACTTCCACCACATATCGTCATCTCACCTTCACCTAGTCTCCGTTTATTCCGTAGCTTTTTATTTTGAGTTACTACCACTTAGCAACCGAACCGGTATTTAATACCCTGGTGCTACTAGGAGTACTAGTAAAGTACACATTATAATGTATATCCAATATACTTCTATCGGCCTTTCCAGCCTGTTCCCCTCATTTCAGAAGCACTTAGTCTCGGGTTTGGGTTCAACTTTGGGTTTCTTTACTAGAGCAGCAATTGATTTGTTGTTTCATGAAGTATCCCTTTCTTGCCCTTGCCCTTCTTGAAACTAGTGGTTTTACTAACCATCAACAATTGATGCTCCTATTTGATTTCTACTTTTGCGGTGTCGTGAATAGCTCAAGGATCATCATATCTATCCCTATATGTTATAGTTCATCACGAAGCTCTAGTAGCTTGGTGGCAGTGACTTTGGAGAACCATCACTATCTCCTCTGGAAGATTAACTCCCACGCGATTCAAGCGATTGTAGTACTCATACAATCTGAGCACATGCTCAACGATTGAGCTTTTCTCCTTAGTTTGCAGGCTTAAGAAACTTGTCAGAGGTCTTGACGTGGGCACTAGCCTAAAATCCCAATTTCAGTCCTTGGAACATCTCATATGTTCTGTGATGTTTCAAAAACATCTTTGGTGCCTCAATTCTAAACCATTTAGCACTACGCACTGAACTATCATGTAGTCATCAAAATGTGCATGTCAGATGTTCACAACATCCAAAATCGACGCTCGAGGTTCAGCACACCGAGTGGTGCATAAAGGACATAATCCTTCTGCGCAGCAATGAGGACAATCCTCAGTTTACGAACCCAGTCCACATAATTGCTACTGTCAACTCTCAACTAAATTTTCTCTAGGAACATATCTAAAACAGTAGAACCAAAGGGTGAGCTACGACATAATTTGCAAAGACCTTTTGACTATGTCCATGATAATTAAGTTCATCTAATAAAATTAATTAATGAACTCCCACTCAGATAGACATCCCTCTAGTCATCTAAGTGATACTTGATCCGAGTCAACTAGGCCGTGTCCGATCATCATGTGAGATGGACTAGTCATCATCGGTGAACATCTTCATGTTGATCGTATCCACTATACGATTCATGTTCGACCTTTTGGTCTCTTGTGTTCCGAGGCCATGTCTGTACATGCTAGGCTCGTCAAGTCAACCTAAGTGTTTTGCATGTGTAAATCTGGCTTACACCTGTTGTATACGAACGTTAGAATCTATCATACCCGATCATCACGTGGTGCTTCGAAACAACGAACTTTCGCAACGGTGCATAGTTAGGGGGAACACTTTCTTGAAATTTTAGTGAGGGATCATCT
>NW_024120834.1:0-9461 GCF_003073215.2 Triticum urartu
AGTAATCGAAAATTTACCTTGTAGCTCGGACCTTAGCCCTTCTCAACAGAGCTCGTCTTTGGGGGATCTTCTTCCGGAGACGATGGAGAGCGGAATGCCTCCCCCTGCCGTACCGCCTTGCGAGGTGGGCGACCCTAAGGTATCGTCGCGGAGGGTTTCTCCGAATCTGGAAGGGCCGGAAGGTAGTCATATGGCCCCCCAAAGCCCTCCGCGTCCGGCCTTCGAAAAGGGCCACCGGACGAGTTCGGCGCCGTCTGGTGCGCGGTCGGAGGAGCTGAAGGATCTGCTAGGGCGAGCATCTATCGCAGAGGAGCACCGTGCATTGATGGGTACGGTGACTGAGAGGATTTCATCCGCGGAGAGCGGATTGCACAAGGCCATCAGGAGTTTACTGACAGGTCTTGAGGTACACGAAATATTGTACCCTTTTTGGAAAGTTGCGCATAAATAAGATGCGCCCTGTGTAGATAGTAGCCCCTGAGACTCTGTGCGTTGTCAAAAGTGACGGTGCGCAGAGGATCATAATCCCAGGTCTAATATGCCGCCTTCATACGTAGGTGGCGAAGTGTCCGGTGGCAAGCCGGACTGATGAATTTGCCGAGCTAAAGCGGCAACTTGACGTGGCAGATGCCGACATCGCGCTTGTCAACAAGCGTCTTGATGAGGCGCAAGGTATGTCATTCCTCCAGCGACACCTGGTAAGAGGAGCTTTATGCCAGTATCTTACAATGTGTGCGCTTGATGCAGATGGTGCTGCCGCCATGGAGAATCTTCGGGCGGAACTTGCCCGAGCCAAGGAGCAAGCCAAAAAAAGTGATGCAGCTGCCGGAAAGGAAATTGAAGAGCTGAAAGCCGAACAGGCTGCTCACTACTGAAGCAAGAAGGAAATGGTCGGGATGGCCGTGAAGCTAAAGAACACTGCTGACCGTTGCAAGCTTCTTGAAAAAGAAGATCGGGCGGAACAGACGGACCTGGAGAAGGCCGTTGCCGATGCCAAGGATGCTCGCTCTGCGATGAGGGCTATGAAGGAGGAGTTGCGTCAGGCCGGAGAGATCGTGGCTGGAAATCCCTTTATGCTGCGGTGGAAGTTCTGTGATCCTAAACATGCTCCTTTAGACTGGATGTGGAGTACGGCGGACACCTATCTGGATTTGGCAGCGAGTGCCACGGATGCGGCCGAACAGTTCCGAGATCAAGAAGATCGCGAAGTGGAAAAGCTCTTTTGGTCGCAGTTCCACAATCCGGAGCGTCCGCTGTCATTAGCCGATCATTTGGCCGAATGGGCCGTGCTAAATAGGTTGTCCGGACTCGCCATGAAGTATTTCATGAGTCATCTATGGCCAGAGAGGCCAGAGCCGAGAAGTTATTTCAACTTGGTGCAGCGGTTCCTTGGTGCGGTGCCGCATATCAATGCGATGAAGAGGTCAGCGTGCGTAGAGGGTGCGCGGATGGCTCTTGCCTGTGTCAAGACATACTAGGCGGAAATGGAGGCCACCGCTGTTGCATCCCCAGACTCGGATGGAAGCCGAGTACCTGCCGAGCACTATTTTCAGGAAGTTCTGCAAGGCGCTCGTTTAATAGAGACGCAGTGCTCGAAGGACACTATATTCGAATAGCATTATTGTAAAACAATATTTTGATAAATTGTAGAAGCTTTTTATACTTATGCCTGCAAGTATTATATTACCTCCTGTGCGGCCGTTTAACATATATGTATATATAATCTGAAAGATGGCAGTCTTCGGCTTCAGCCCCCACACACATAATGCGGGGGTGTTCGCAGAAGGCGCATTTTCACACTTGATCCAACGTCTTGGTCCTAAAAAGGAGGTGATAGCGCAGCGAACTAGGCAATCGGACTATGATTCTTTATCACTTTCACTTAGCCATAGGAGTTTGACAGTGAGGCTACTTATATAGCCCCTGGTGGGGCCTGCGCTCGGCCGAACTCGGGGCGCGTATGTGCCTGGCCGGGAAGCGGCCCTTCGTTAATGCGGAGGAATCCTAAAGATTCCGGTAAGTCATCGAGTGGTTGACCAGTCTCACGCTATATCATGACAGTCAGTTTTCTGCTTTCTCTACTGAGGTGCTCGCCTGGCCGAACCGGGGCACAATCGTAGTAGTTCTCCTGGTGCCGCCTTAGCCGATAGAGCGGAACGTAAGGTAGCAAAACACAGGAGCCGGGCAAACCCACCATTTGAACAAAGACATGATTCGAAGCTGATTCATATAAGGCCAAACTCGCGACGCCGAAGACTCCCTAAGGTATTCGGTCTTTATGAGGGCGGGCGGGATAACGCCCTTAGTAATAAGCCCCTAGTGTCCAGGTACACGCAAAAACTCTGACATGGACACATGACAAAACGCCAGCCTCCTCCTTGGTTATACCAAGAAACCAGGGGATGTGTATCAACAAGAGACAGTAAAAAAGGTTTACGCAGGGTCTTAATCTGAAAAGAATCCTTGGAACGAGTCCCTGCTGCACGTCTGCGCCTGTGTCTCCGTTGTGCCGTATCCTGGATGGGCGTGGCACGGTGTTCATCTGTAAAAGAGAGGAACTTAGTTAAAGAAAGATCGTGCCGAACATGCGTTATACTAAATAAACGAAGTATAAATCGAAATGGGTAAAATTGAGCTTTATTGTCTCTTGTTTTATATGCGCGGAGCCCCTAGTACAGGGGCATACAGCTATTAAGCCTTTATCAATTGTATGTTTATGCCGGACTTGTCTAGCCGTGTCCGTGGTCTTGACGACCTGTTTAGGTCCTTTGGCTGGTGAAGCCGCTTTATTGTGGGGCTGTCAAGGCAACCGCACTGTCTTCCGCGTGGGGGGGGGGACACTCAATGTTTTCCCTTTAATGAGATGATACCTCGTGGACCTGACATCTTACGAGTGAGAGATGCATAATGCGGTATTGCGTTAAAGAGGGCGAAAGTTGTGCGTCCCACCAGTGCTTGATAGCTACTTGAGAATGGGGCAATGTGAAGAGTTAGCTGTTCACGACGGAAGTTATCGGGGGAGCCGAACATAACTTCTCGCTGGAGAGAACCCATGCAACGGGCATCCGGGCCTGGCGTTACCCCTTGAAAGGAGGTTTTTCTATGGCGAATTTTTGTTGGGTCTATCCCCATGTTGCGGATTGTGTCCTGGTATAACAGGTTTAGACCACTGCCGCCGTCCATCAGGACATTTGTAAAGTGGAGTCCGCCGATTATTGGATCTAATACCAAGGCAGTCCAGCCTGCGTTCCGGATACTTCTAGAGTAATCCTGATGGTCGAAGGTGATCGGTTTTAACAACCATTGGCGAGACTCCTTTGGGATAGGCCGTATGGCGCGTATCTCTATTGGCGCCATTCTGTTCGTCACGTGAAGTAAGTTTACTGTTTTGACTTCTTGTGGGAAATCCTTTTGTTTCCTGGTGCTCTGCTTGTGGGGTTCGTCGTCGTCCTCACATGGTGTGTCGAGCCTCTTGTAGTCGGCGTTAAGTTTTCCGGATTGCTTGAAAACCCAACAATCTCTGTGGGTATGGTTCGCAGGCTTCCCGGGAGTACTGTGTATTTGACATATCTTGTCCAATATTTTTGTTAAGTTGGATAGCTCGTCCATGTTATCCTTGAGGGGCGGCTTTCTCTGATTCTGCCGCGAGCTTTTGAATCCGCCGTTGACCGCCATGCTCTTTGGGCTGTTTCTCTTATTCCGGCGCTGGTCCTTGTTGCGTTAGGGTTTTCCGTTTCCATCCCTAACTTCGGATGTACTTGGGTTGCTGGTGCTACATCTTGCTAACCAGCTGTCCTCTCCTGCACAAAAGCGGGTCATGAGGCTTGTTAATGCGGCCATTGTTCTTGGCTTTTCTTGGCCGAGGTGTCTGGCGAGCCATTCGTCTCGAACGTTATGCTTAAAAGCTGCTAGGGCTTCGGCGTCCGGACAGTCAACTATCTGATTCTTTTTAGTAAGAAATATGTTCCAGAATTTCCGGGCTGACTCTCCGGGCTGTTGAGTTATGTGACTGAGATCATCTGCATCCGGAGGGCGGACATAGGTCCCTTGAAAATTTGCCCGGAAAGCATCCTAAAGCTCTTCCCAACTTCCAATGGTGTTTTCGGGAAGGCTTTTGAGCCAATGCCGGGCATATGTATGTGGAGGATATAATCCTCGATCCAGACCCCAAGGTCTGTTGTTCTGTCATACGCCTCTATGTTTACGGGCTTGAATCCCGCTGGGAATTCATGGTCCAGCACCTCATCGGTGAAACATAGGGGGTGTGCGCACCCCTGTATTTGGGTGTGCCGTGATGTTCAGATATTTGTTGTGTTGCATTGCTTACTAGAGCTTGCTTTCTTGGCCCATAGATAGATCTGGCTGGGCCATCTTTTTGATGCGGATCCTTTGGTGGATCACGTGCCGTCTTGTGTGCGTCGCCGCTTGCCGCTACATGCTGGCCATGCGGTCGTCTATCCGACCGGGTGGCTTTCCTATTTTTTTATTGCGGGAGCTCTAAGGCCTCCTCGTCGAATTCGGGCAGTAGCTTTCGCTTTGGATAGCTTTTTGTGTGGCGACTGCCTCCATATTTGTCTGCGGTGTTGCGTACTTTGCTCCATCTGCTTCTGAGTGCATCTTCCGCAGTTTTGAGCTTCCGCTTCTGCTTTTTCAGGCTACATGCAGTAGCGACGAGCCCTTTGTGGAGGTTCTTCTGCTCCATGAGCCTATCCGGCGTAAGGTTGTCCGGACTGTTGTTTTCACCGAGGACGGGGTGTTCAGCTTGTTTATCCAAGTTGCCCTGTTCGGACGGTTGCTTGAAGGCATGTTCGTCGTGATAAAGAGAGAGACTTTAGTGAATTCAGAATATCGCCGAAGGGCGAGTGCTGAAAGATGTCCGCGGCGGTGAACTCCATGATCAGCGCCCAATCGGATTCAATCGGTAGGGGCGCGGAGGGCTCAGAGGAGTCCGGCTCCTTGGAGTCACGGGCTTCGCAGAGAATAGGGCTGGTGTTCGGCTCGATTGCCGTAGAGATTGCAGCCCCTGAGGCAGTGTCCAACCACCCATCGTCGATTGGCGCAGCTGGCTCCGAATTAAGGGTCGGAGCTAATGCGGCTGCGGCCTCCAGGGCACTGTTCGGCGGCAGAGCTAGATCATGCCCATCGTGACAGTGCGGCGCGCTCGGCTGCGGCTCAAATCCGTCGAAGATCAAGTCTCCACGGAGGTCCGCTGTGTAGTTTAAACTTCCAAATCTGACCTGACGGCCAGGGCGTAGCTTTCGATCTGCTCCAGATGGCCAAGCGAATTGGCCCGCAGTGCAAAGCCACCGAATACGAAGATATGTCCGGGGAGAAAGGTCTCACGCTGGATCGCATCGCCGTTAATGATCGGAGAAGCCATCGGGCCTAAAAGTGACGACACGGAGGAACTCTCAATGAAAGCACCAACTTCGGTGTCAAAACCAGCGGATCTCGGGTAGGGGGTTCCGAACTGTGCGTCTAGGCGGATGGTAACAGGAGGCAGGGGACACAATGTTTTACCTAGGTTCGGGCCCTCTTGATGGAGGTAAAACCCTACGTCCTGCTTGATTAATATTGATGATATGGGTAGTACAAGAGTAGATCTACCACGAGATCAAGGAGGCTAAACCCTAGAAGCTAGCCTATGGTATGATTGTTGTTCGTCCTATGGACTAAAACCCTTCGGTTTATATAGACACCGGAAAGGGCTAGGGTTACACAGAGTCGGTTACAATGGTAGGAGATCTACATATCCGTATCGCCAAGCTTGCCTTCCACGCCAAGGAAAGTCCCTTCCGGACACGGGACGAAGTCTTCAATCTTGTATCTTTATAGTCTAGGAGTCCGGCCGAAGGTATAGTCCGGCTATCCGAACACCCCCTAATCCAGGACTCCCTCAACAAGTATAAAGCGATGCAAGTTAAAGTAGAGGTGTACGCATATTGTTAAACCGGAGTCTGATATTGCTAAGCCGGAATCTTACGATGGAGAAGGTGCAAAGATAAATGAATCGACGATTCAATAGGGGACTAATGGTACCTATCGGATCATCATTTTTCTATGAGATTAAACCGCCTTACTCTGGTATTGAAGATACAGATCTAAGATGCACAAGTGAAGGGAAAACAAGTTTCATAGGATGGCATGGTTTAGATCTGCAGTGTGTTGGAAAATCAAAATATATTCTGACCTAAAGCGCAGGTGCTTAAGCAGTCTAATAGTTCCAGATGAGTCTTTCTATCCAAAGCAGATGTTTCAATAAGGAAAAAGGAGTTTTAATTACAAAGGCACTGGAAAAAATTAGATCTAACTTGCCATTTGTACTACTGAAGAGGAACGGGAAGAACAGCTCCAAGGACTACGAAGAACTCTGATGAGTACAAACCCTAATGATAAGATCTAGGGTAGAAGACTTACCAATGTCAAAAGAACAGCAGAGAGGCGCCATGGCTTTCTGGTACGATCAGGTTGATGCAGCGGCCGTCGTTGAGGCAGATGTGAAGATCGACATCCGCGGCAGAGCTCGAAGGTTCGGTCGGCGCGAGGAAGAAGACGATGCGAAGAGGCACAGGGGGGGATGGAAAGACCCCCTGTTCCTATTTAGAAAGGCAAGGGGATAAGTGATAGGTGCGAGAATCGAGGAGCCCAAAACTTAGATATATGGCAGAGCTGTGACCTCGATTGACGGAGGCTCATTAAAGAAGGAGAGCTATATGCAATTTTTAATAGCAGGTGACGTCATGGCAGTTTATCACGATTCTAGAAGATGACATCATGGCGGTTTACAAGATTTCTGTGAAGATGATGATGCGTTGAAGATTGACATGAACCAGTTCAAATCAATCTGGGGCTTAATGTTGGGGATATTACTACTGGGCGTAAACCGGCCAGGAGAGGCAGGGTTATCCCCATAATGGATTATTATATATAAAGCCCAGGAAGGCAGGAACGGTGGCACTTTATGAAGGCCCAGGGCCCAAAGACGGTTTAAGGTCTGTAGACGTAAATCGACATTGTTATGTAAACTTGTGTTGTAAGATAGAAAGAGCAGAGACCAAGCCAAACACATTTATGAGATGGCCTCGGGATCCTGTAAACCGATGGGCGTCAACCCATGTATATAAGGGGACGACACGACGGTGGTTTAGGGACAACAGACAACAACTCGAGACCCAGGCAAAGCGTATTCGCTCACTGGTCATCGAAACCCTAGCAATCCCACAACAACTAGATCGTAGGCTTTTACCTTCACCGCAAGGGGCCGAACCAGTATAAACTCTCTGCGTCCCTTGTCCGCTTTAACCCCTTTAAGCTAACCCGTTGCGATGGCTCCAAGACTAAGTCCTTTCTCTAGGACATCTGCCGTGACAAAACCACGACAGGTACGGTAAGTAAATCGACTCTGAAACAATTCTAGTGGCAATTTCTCTCTGTTTTGGAATATTTAAGAAAAGAGGAAAATAATAGGAAGTCCGGGAAGGACATGAGGCTTCCACGAAGGTGGGAGGCGCGCCCTACCCCCTGGGCGTGCCCCCTGCCTCGTGGGCACCTCGTGTGCTCTCCAGACTCTGTTTTCTTGCACGATACTTCTTTTGGTCCGTAAAAAATCATTATATAATCTCTTGAAGGTTTTGACCATCGTATCACACAAATATCCTCTGTTCTTGTTTCGAGTTGTTTTCTGTCAGAGTCATGAAGGTCAGGCATCATGTCGTCCCCCTCCTCCAACAATTAGGGCAACGATGCTTGGCTAATGAAGATAGAGCTGAAGAGAGAAGAACCCGGGGAGATCAACAAGGATGATGGGATCAAGAAGGCCATGGAGTATCAGGCTCCGGCAGCAGCAGAAGAAGCAATCCTTCCACCTCTCTTTAACCCAACTGAGATTGAAGCTTTCAAGATGATTGAGTTAGCTCGTATACAAAACAAGTATCTCACACGTGAAAATATTTTGTTGAAGGAGCATATCGTCGTACTCAAGGGCATTATCCGTAAGCTGGAAGATCTGCTACGCTCGATGTGCGACTATCCATCATCACCACCATCTTCTTCGCCAACAAAGGAGAACTAAGTATTGGGTATGGGAACTCCCCTTGGCAATTGCCAAGCTTGGGGGAGGTGCCCCGGTATCATATCACCATCACACTCCTATCTTTACCGTTTTTTTAGTTCGATCCTTTTGGTAATATCTTGATGTAGTAGAATAAAGTTTTAGTATGATCTAGTCTTGAGTTTTGCTTTATGATCCCTCTTTGTAATCAAGTCTGGGAGCTATATAATAAAGATTAGTACTGTTGAGTCAAGGGCTTGATTACTATGCTTTCATCTTGAGGGAATAAAAAGAAAAAGAAAGAACAAAAACAAACAAAGAGATCATATTGATCCTATTAAGAGTAATGACATCACATAGAAAGAGTATGATGAATAAAAGTTGTTGAGAGTTGACAAGCCCAGTTTTGGTAATTGTTGCAATTAATAGGAACTAATAAAGAAAGAGAGGTTTTCACATATAAATATACTATCTTGGACATCTTTTATAATTGTGAGCACTCATTAAAGTATGACATGCTAAAGAGTTGATGTTGGACAAGGAAGAAAACATAATGGGTTATGTTTTCTTATATCTAAAATAACTTATATTGTCATGGATCATCATCCAACATGTTGATCTTGCCTTTCCCCATCATACTAGACAAATTCTTTGCACCAAGTAGAGATACTACTTGTGCTTCCGAATATCCTTAAACTTGTTTTGCCATGAGAGTCCACCATACCTACCTATGGATTGAGTAAGATCCTTCAAGTAAGTTGTCATCGGTGCATGCAATAAAAATTGGTCTCTAAATATGTATGATTTATTAGTCTGGAGAAAATAAGCTTTATATGATCTTGTGATGTGGAAGAAATAAAAGCGACGGACTGCATAATAAAGGTCCATATCACAAGTGGCAATATAAAGTAATGTTCTTTTGCATTAAGATTTTGTGCATCCAACCATGAAAGCGCATGACAACCTGTAACACCCCGGGTATGACTTTCCCATTATGTACTCCAACTCTTGCCGTTTCCGGCGTTAAGTTAATTTATTTTCTCGAGTTCGGGATTTTTTCACCGTGTGTTGTTGTCATTGTCATGCATCAAATATCATGTCATCATGTGCATTGCATTGCATACGTGTTCATCTCATGCATTCGAGCATTTTCCCCGTTGTCCGTTTTGCATTCCGGCACTTCGTTCTCCTCCGGTGGTCATTTCTACCTTTCTTTCATGTGTGGGGATTAAAAATTTCCGGATTGGACCGAGACTTGCCAAGCAGCCTTGGTTTACTACCGGTAGACCGCCTGTCAAGTTTCGTATCATTTGGACTTCGTTTGATACTCCAACGGTTAACCGAGGGACCGAAAAGGCCTCGTGTGTGTTGCAGCCCAACACCCCTCCACTTTGGCCCAAAACCCACCAAA